>NW_028011702.1:0-824 GCF_054177405.1 Leptonychotes weddellii
GCAGGGAGTCTGCTTCTCCCTCTGACCCTCCCCCCTCTCATGTGCTCTCTCTCTCCTCTCATCCTCTCTCTCAAATAAATAAATAAAATCTTTAAAAAAAAAAAAAAAAGAGTGGGGAGTCCTTCTGTTTTTTTTTTAAATATGCTCCCCAGATGGCTTCCTATGCTCTGGCTCGGCAAGGACAGGTGTGACGAGGACCCCTGAGGTACAGTGGCATGGGACCAGCTGGTGACAGGCAAGGGGCTCTCTTTCCGTCTGCAAAGGGGCTCTGAGGCCAGGCTGGGCAGCGTGTGGCCCGAACGGTTGGGGCTTGCCCGCTGTCCCCCAGGTGGCTTCAGGTTTCTAGGGGGCCACCGACCCTCTCCACTGTGGGGTCTCTCACAGCCACCACAGAAGGACCGGCTCTAATCTCACCATCCCTCCCGCAGGCTTTCCAGTGTGCCCCAGCTGTTTGCCGGGAAAGCTGGGATCTTCAGGACACCCCAACAGGCATCGCGCTCCCGTCCTGGTCCCTGTCCCGGAACTTTCTGCCCGCGTGCATCCACTAGTGGCCTGCCCGGGCCCCTGTGCTGTTCCCAGGCACAACTCTGCAGCTGTTGCAGAAATGAATATTGTTTCGATGGGAGTGTTGCTTCATTCTTTTAAACCGGGGGTAGCTGCTCACTTTGGTGTGTTCCCAGATGATTTTACTGACTTGACCTTCTAGAAAAAAAAGGTGTGCCCTCGCGGCCCTGCCTTCTCCAGAGCAGCCCTGTGGCTAATCCTCTAGGGCCCTCAGCCTCCGGGCAGATAATCTCTTTGGGGTTATCTGTTAATTACCAGTG
>NW_028011703.1:0-824 GCF_054177405.1 Leptonychotes weddellii
GTTTCATCCCTGTTCAGCTGAATTCCTGAGACCAGATGAAATCCAGGTCTCCTACTCCTCTGCCATCTTGCTCCGCCCCCCAGAGAATATATTATTAAGGCAATAGTAGGTGAATCATTCCATAACTAGGAAAGGGAGATAGACACCTATCTTCAGAAATCACAGAGAATTCCAAACATGATGTATCCAAGGACTTCCACAACAAATACAAATAATTAAAATGTCTAAAGTTAGATAAAGAGAGAATTTTAAAACCAGCAAGAGAAATGCAAAAAGTTAGCTACAAAGCAAACCTCCATAAGGCTATCAGCTGATTTTTTTCAACAGAAACTGGGAAGCCAGATCTGTGAAAAATGTCAATGATATTTTGGTTGAAATTGCACTGAATGTGTAGATTGCTCTAGGAAGCAAAGACATTTCAACATTCCTTATTCTTCCAATCCATGAAGATGGATTGCTTTTCCAACTCTTTCTGTTTTTCTAAATTTCTTTCATAAGTGTTCTGTAGTATCTAACGTACAGATAATTTGTCTCTGTAACAAACAATCCTAAAACTTGTATGGAAGCAGAAAAGACCCTGAATTGCCAGGGCAATATTGAAAAAGAAAACCAAAGCTGGAGGCATCACAACACCTGACGTTAAGTTGTTAGGAAGCTGTGATCAACAAGACAGCATGGTCCTGGCACAAAAACAGACACATACATCGATGGAACAGAATAGACACCCAGAAATGGACCCTAAACTCTATGGTCAACTAATCTTCAACAAAGAAGGAAAAAATATCCAATGGAAAAGCAAGAGTCCCTTCAGTAAATGGTGTTGG
>NW_028011704.1:0-11709 GCF_054177405.1 Leptonychotes weddellii
GCTTTTCTGTTCAGAGAGTTGTTGCTATTCCTTTCTTCGATCTCCTGTTGAGTTTGTAGGTGTTCAGAATGGTTTGATCCCTATCCAGCTGAATTCCTGAGAGGAGACGAAATCCCGGTCTCCTACTCCTCCGCCATCTTCAGGCATGTGAATCTTAACATCCGGGGCCTAAATGGCCATGACAACTTTTCTTTTCCTTATTCATTAATGTATACTAGATTTAAAGAATCCGCATTCCTGTAGGAATCCAGGAAGCTGTACTCATTTTGAATAAAAGAGAATATAGGTTGTAAAGGTATATAACTTCCCTGCTCTGAGCCTTGACCAAAAACTATTGCTCACCTGGACAAAACAAAGGCCCCGAGGTTCAGTGAGGAGTTTCCGGATGTACCAGGGCTGTCATGGAGCAGAAGGCTGCCTGCCCTGTCTCTGGCTTCTTATGGCAGAGGAGCTATCAAGCCCAGCTCTGGTCTGGAAGGAAGGCTGGTGGGAGTGCCAGTTTCATCCCCAGTGACAGCTTGTGTACAGTGTGTGTAAAATGACTGTCAGCCAAGCCGAAAGGACTCTCTGGCCAGAGTGATGTGTACTACATGAAAGGGTACCAAACCTAAAGGCCTAAGATGACTATGAAAGGAGCACTGGAAAAAACTGGGCAATTTTTACCACAATTGATGGTGGCCTCCTGGTTTGAGTGAGACAAACAGAAAATGGGAGGGAGAACTCCAGGCTGGGTTCAGGCACTGTGGTCCCAGCTTCTCCTCTTGGAGTGAAAAGCCAGGCTGAGCCTCACAGGAGAAAGAGAGCTTGACTTTCTTCAAAGTGGCCTGCAGTGGGTTAGAGACAGCGGTTTTGTGACCACAGTAAGTATCCAGGATGCTCTTGAACTGATAATAAGGCTTGAAATAAAAGTATTTGTCTATCTGTCACCCCTGAGAGAGAGAGAGATTTCCTTTCCCTGAAGACACAGGATAAAGATACCTCGTGTTCTGGGGGCTATATTTTGAAAGGTGTCTGGTCTGCTTTCTACTAGAAGGAGCTAGAATGTCCCAAGGCAGCTGTGGTTCCTGGGGCTTGAGAGAGCTTTTTGGCACCATGTTAGAGCTCGAATCCTGAGGATAGAGCCAGAAAAGCCAGCAGCCCAAGGCACATATGGGAGCAAGCTGGGGAGATCCAAATGATGGAGGAGGCAAAAGCAAAAATGTGTGAGCAGGAGGATGGGGCAGGTGCTGTGTTTTGCATGCCCCCACAAGCCCCACGAAGTGGGCAGAGAAATCTGGCTAGAAACTAGGGACCAAACAGTGGGCTCTTACTCTTCACACAAAAGGGTGAGGTGTTAAGAAGGAGCCTTACTGTCTTTACCCTCCCCTCAGGAAAGAGAGGCTATACCTTTTTTCTAAAGTCTGAGAAGTCCTCATACCGCAGCCTGTGCCAAAACAACCACCCCTTCCAAACACACACACACACACACACACACACACACACACACACACACACACACACCCCTCTGGGAGGGGAAGTAAAGAACTTTCATGTTTTTAAGCCCCTTGAGAAAGTTTGAAGTAAATGGTCCCTCTGTGGGGGGGGGGAGTTAAGGGGGATAAAGGGTAGGTCCTGAGTCAGTGAGGTAGAAGTGGCTGGACCCAAAAGTTACTGCGGCCAAGGGAATTTCCCGAGTCTGGGAAGATGGAGTAGGGAGATGGAGGGTTGTGGCATCAGAAAGCAGAGTGGATTCGCACCTGATCATCGCATTCAGCCAATCCTCCTTACTTCAGGGACGTGTTCGTATTGTTCCATACGAACTCCTTCTCTGACTTTTCACCCAGCATTCAGATTCCTCAATCCGAACTTAGTAAAATAGCCATGATCTCAGGAACACAGAGGCTGAAAAAACCTTTTGCAATTGACCCCTATGTCCTGACTACGCAAGTTCTATTTCTGTATCTATTCATCAACACCCAAGAAGATAGATTCCAGGGTTGACATAAAAGAAAGGCCCGGCAAAACCAAATCCTTACTGTTGAGCATCTTCCAAAGATCTCTTCCTCTTTTTGCCTTTGTACTACATATCTGTGTTTATGTGTCATCCAGAAGTATCCTATATTAAATTATGGATTTTGTTTCCCGCAATAATGCAAATGTCTAAAAGCCCACAGACTCTCAAACAACTAACTTCTATTTTCTTTCCACTAAGACAAATTTTACTCAATGTTGGTTTCAATCTTCATCATGAAACTGTTATCTTAGTTGAGTGGCTGAAGTGGAAAACTAAATGTTAGTTGATTTTCAAAATAAGGCTTCTACTCTGAGCTCCCATTGTTCACATGTGATCACATGCCTTGAGAAGTTAGACTCAAAAAGAAAATCCCTGCTCACTGGATTAACTCCAAATGATGATCTGTAGCCATAGTAACCTCCTAGACATCACTTTATGGCCACAAAACTTGGAGTAATTGTTTTTACATTCATTTATGAAGTCTAAACCTCTATTTGCGTAAAGGATCTGGGGCAGCCCTTTGGAATATCAAGAAATATCTATTGCCACCTCACACATACAAAAGTAGCTCACAGTAGTACTGATATGTTTTCATTTAAAATTATTTAAATGATTTTACCAAAAGCTAAAAAAATTATATATTTTATACTTTATATTATTTAAAAAATAATATTATTAATTCTGTATAATTATGTATACTTTTGTATATTGCTGTGTTCCTGAATAATATAACCCTGTGGGACTTGAATTGAAATTCACCAATTTTGAACTACATTATCACAAACAAGCTAACCATACGGTTCTGTTATATATAAAAGCCAGCCAGAAAACCCAAGGTCACAACTCCTTTCCATAGTGTTTCAGGGGTCAGCAGGTGTCACACTGGTTCTCAGTCATCAGCATCATATACTGAGAAGAATCTTCTCAGCTCTCTTTTGACTTAGCTGGTTGCCATGTATTCCACTTTAAATGGAACTCCATCACTGCATACTTTATAAACCAACTATCTTTCTCACACCCTCTCCCAATTTTTTGGCTATCTTCCTCAAACTTACCATTATCCCAACTTTCTCTTTCTTTGTGATTATTTCTTTCTGAAGTTTTGTCAGTTTTCCACTGACAAAAGGTCATTTCCAAGGTCATTTAAAATCTGTGTACTAGTGACAATTCCCACTCTGCTGCAATGTTAAAGGCAGAAATTGTAATTCATTTTATATTGGCCTTTCTCAAACTACATTCCACAGAACACTAGGTTCCTCCAAATGTTTACACGTGTTCTGAAAAAAGATTGCATGGTTTATATGGTTTGTAAAATGCTGGTGATTATTACACACACTAGTGTTTTAAAGAAGTCCTAGAGCAAAGAAATTTGCCTAATTTGGATTAAGCCAGCATTTCCCAAATATATTTGCTGTAGTCCGACCCCCCCCAACCCCCTGCCATTACTTTCATGAAATACATTTTGGGACATAAATACTCATGGACCTTGCAGACTCCTGGAGCAGACAGTTATTATCCAGATGATATAGATGAAGGTCTCTTTGTAAATTGAGGTAATTACTCTTAAGACCCTGACTTAGGCTGGGGTTTGAAGAATATTTTCCCAACAATTTTATTCTTTTGCTGAGATCTGAGTGGTGCACAGGAGTTAGCTACCTGCTGGTGGGTTGAGGGGCCTTCTTCAGGACATGTAGTCCATCCTTCTGTCTTATTGGAAAGGCTCCTAGGTCAGCTCAAAAGATAGGGATTGGGAAAAGGTATTTCATTCTTTGTGACATATGGCCATTCATTTTAGTCTCTGGTAACACTGAGATTTCCTTAGAGAGAGAAAAGGAAGAACAGAGAAGGCACTAAAGCTTTCTGGGGAAACAAAAAGCCTCACAGAATTAGGAGACAGCTGGGATGTGGGAGGTGGTGGCTAGAGGGAATGAGGAGGGAGATGCCAAAGATAACACCGATTTTTATAACAGGACTTGGTTATTTTTACAAATGATTGTACAGATTTTTCAACTGTGGTCTATAAAACATAGATGTCACTTGTCAGTAGTTACAAGATACTGTGTAGTACAAACCTCAAGAGCTTAGTCTATTTCGCATCATACACTTGCTAATTGCTGAAATTATCCACCTTCACCCATGAATGGACTAAATTTAGTATTTAAAGGATTGAGACCAGGTGCAGGAGGCATTTACAATTAGGGATGCAATTATGGGTTTATTTAAGGACCAGAAAGTTGAGGCTTCTTTCTTTTTTTTTTTTTTTTTTAAGATTTTTCAGGGGAGATGATCTGAACATTTTGCTCCCTCTGGCAGAGCATCAAATTTTGAGAAATCTTATATTCACCCACATCTAGGCTCCTCTAAATGCAATACAGTACAGTAAGCCAGACCTTAGTGCAACATTAAATAGATGATAGGACCTCATCAGGAGTGACATGAATCTTGATGACTGACCAACAGAGGACTATTTGTACATGATTTACTTTAACTGGTATCTCCTAGCCTGAGAGGTCAGATGGTCAGAAATCCAGGAATCCGGGGTGGGGTGTGGGGGCACAAACACCTGAGAGTACAAGTAGGATGCATTATCATGAAAGGATAGGGTCTCTAAGGGTTGAAGCTTAGGGGAGGGGCCAGAACCAAGAGCACTAGGAAGAGACTGGATTGCTCTCAAGCAGTGGCAAGGCTAATGAGCAATTTGAGATTTTAAACTGCCTTAATGGCGAGTGACCAGTGCCATGAGAATTCCTCACCTTGTAGCAAATCCAATACTACGAGATTGGCCCTGAGGGTTCAGGGAGCAGAGTCAGAACAGGGTACAGTGCTGTGGTGTCTTAGAAATGAACTCTTCTGGCCTGATTTTGATCTCTGGGTTGGTGGCCCTGTAAAGTTAACTCATGACAGTGAGCAGTGAAAACACAAAGTGGGAAGCTCGCTCTGGGGGAAACATCACTTAATTTGTGGTTGAAGTTCAGAGAAATCTGTGATTTAACTGTCAATATAATGTGGTCTACAGGGAGCCTGGGAAATGTAGTCTGCATGGCCAGCAAAGCAGGAGAAGGCCAGGAAATAGAGGTGAGAGCAAAGAGGCAAAGGACCAGCGGAGGAGTTATGTGATCTCGCTGCTTGATGTCTCATAGGCCTCAGTTTTACAAATGGGAATTTTATTCCTACCTCTCAGGTTTGTTGGGAAGATTAAATGACTTAACATATGTTTCAGTTGGGTTTTCTTGGTTGTAAGGAATAGTCTCACTCAAATAAGTTCAAGTAATTGGAGTGGCAAAAGGGAGACAGTTATAAAGATATCCATAAAACCAAGGAAAAAGAGGTCCAAGCGTGGGGCCAAGCTTCACAATCACCCAGGAGAAGCTAAACTAACAGCCCCCAGGAGGACCGGCTGGCAGGCCTGCACAGCTGGGTCTCCTGGAAGCTAAAATTAGAAAGACCTTCAGAATCTGAAGCACTCCTAGGTCACTTAGTGGTGGGAACTATAGAATATGCTTTCTTTTTCTGCATTAACAGGATCCCAGATCTCTCCATGGGTCTGGTTTCCTCATTTAGCCATCAGGTGGCATCTTTATCCCCCACTCTAAGCTTATCAGTTGTGATCCCAGAGTTTCTGTTTCCTCATGACTTTGGTCCATCTGAGCCCTTTTGCCCTCTCTCCACCTCAGGATCTTTCATCTTTAGTTCCCACTTACAATTTTTTACTTCTCCACATATTTCCCAATTTAATTTTATTGGAATAAGAATCTTAGAGGGCCACTTCTTATTCATTTGGTAGAACTCTTCTGTTTAGTTCCCCTCATAGGAGCCTTTGGGTAAGGTGAGCGGTTTGGTCTGGTCAGCGGTTTGGGAGGGAGTAGGTCAAGGTGATATGGTACAGAATAGGGCTTCTTAGCACTGCCATTTTAGAATGGGCTGCAGATGGGTAACTTCAGGGGCCCACACTTCTGTCCCTACCTTCTCTGGAGTATTTTGGATTCCATAACCCCACAGGAGCTAGAATTACTGGCCATCTCTGTTCACTTATGATTCAGTCCCCAATGGTCTCACTTCCCATCTTTTGTTTCTCTTCTTATTGTAATACATAGAGATATTTATCTTGTTTTGAAGATGGCCATTTTTTTATTTTCTTTTTTTTCTATTTTATATCACAGCAATGTCTTTGGGGCAGAACAAAGCCTCAAGATTTGAACCTACAACACCATTTTGACTAGAATTCATGCCAATAGTTTGTAAAATTTATGAGTAATACAAAGCTGGAAGTGATAAAAATGAAGTTCTTATGAGAAACTCTTTTAATAAAAATGGGTGGCCAAGTGAGGAGAAGACAAAAGAGATGAAGATATTCTTGTTCACAGACTGAGAGAACATGAATATGGTGATGCCACTGAAGGTACCTGGAAAATTAGTGTTGCAGGGAATGTAACTTTTGGAATAGACTGTTCTAGAGCTGAAGATGGCTCCTTATCTTAAAACAAATAACCCTCACAAAACTAAAACATAAAGAAAAACTCATACACAATAACAATAAACCCAATAAACAACCCAAATGCTGGTATTGGTGAGTGGATGAGTTGCGTGATAAACAGAAAATGAGCTGAGAAAGAGACAATTTTAGAGACTGAGAGGAACGTGAGTCACTTTGTCTTAAAATCATCAAAATCCTACTTGTCCCCCACATCAGTTCCCAGATGCACACAGGCCCCAATCCCAAACCACTAACAAAAGTCAAGAACAAACCCAGGCAATATATGGAACCATATGAAAAAGTGAACTGCCTGTGGGATTTACTGCTGAGTGAACAGAGTTTCTAGGGAGAAAAGGACCACAGCAAGGGATTTCTTGGCACATCGCACTTTCTGCAGTAGAGGTGGACAGAAGGGAGGGAGAGGCAGAACTAACCGACTCAGCTCTGTCGCCCACCATTTTGGAGTCCAGAGCAGTGCCCCCACCTGGCTGTGAGGGAGGACATAGTCTTTCCTCAACCTTCATATGGCCTGTCAGGCCTCACACCTATTGTTTTCTTCACCAAAGTATTTGGGGGCCCTCTTTCCTTCTGTAGTGGAAATAAGATAAAAGAGGACTGAAGATATTCTGGCCTTGGCGGTCTCAAGAGCAGAAAATCAAGGCTTTCTGAGGATGAGGATGTACACTGTGGGACATTCCATATGCCCACTTCCATTCCCGCTGCCCGTCAGGCTTATGGAGCAAACCCAGACAGATTAAGGAGAGAAGAAACTATCTTCAGAATGGGCCACTCCCTAGTTGGAAATATTCTGGCTGGACCCACTGAATGGAGAAAGGAAGGCTCATTTAGTGCTGCCAGAAAAGAAAGGTCTTGGCTGACATCTGTGGAGTTGTTCTTGTCTTCAGAGCAGACAAGATATTGACTAGCTGCCTCCTGAACTACGGTACTGGGGCTGAAAAGTGGATCAGGCCCCATGTCAGAGGGGACAAGTCAAAGTGAGCCGAATTTAACTTGGAGGAGTGGAGGGCTAGCTCGGGAGGTCAGGAGACCTGGGTCCTGAGACCCTCTCACAGTATGGCCTGGACTTCTTTTTCCTCTTCCACGAAAGGAAGGACTAAACAAGATTATTTTTAAAGTCCCTCCAACTTCAAAACTCACTCATATAGTAGGGGGAAGGAATGACGATACCTAGAGTATAGACAGTGGTTCAAGTGGAAGCTGAGGGAACATTCTAAGTTTAAAAATCCAAATGACACAAATGGTTTAAAAAGAGAAGGATCTGACTTCTCTCAGAAAGATCAGGAGATTTTAGATCTCATCAAAGTTTCTTCTCTTTTCTCAGAAAAAAAAATGATAACTGAACTTTATTTTACTCATAATCCCTTCCAATGACTTCAATAGTTTATCAGCCTCTGTGTAGCTACTGGTTTTCACATTTAAGGTGGGAAATCTTCTTTTAAGGATCTTAAAAGTGTTGGTATGAAGCTCCTAGTGGCCAAACTCTGGGAAATTACAGAGGTTGTGTCTAATGCTTTTTTCCTTTACTATTTATTCAGATCCATCCGCTTGCCTTTTCTTTCAGATAGAAGAGTCCAGAGCAAATGCCTCTTTAGATTGAAGATGTTAAATTCATACACTTTTATTGAATATTTGTTGAGAGCTGCTATGCGCTGAGAGCTAGCATTGAGGTAGATGCTGGTGAAAAAGGAGGAACAAGACAGATGTGAGCCTTGCGTTCCTATGGACATGTGTGCATGTGGAGGGGCCCAGCCCGGAAACAGGAAAGCAGGAAATCAGTTATGTAATTATGTCTTGTGATAAGAGCTGTGAAGTAGACCGAGGGCTGAGAGAGAGTAAATGGCAGGGTGATGGTGTGCGCGTCAAGGTGTTGGGGGTGAGGGGCGCTCTTCGAGTGTGTACTCAGAGAAGGTCTCTCGGCACAGGTAAACTCTCATGTGAAGTTTGGCAAGGGGAAGCAGCTGTGGCAAGGGGGCAGATCGGATCCCAGGTGGAAGAAATGTGCTGTGGCCTCTGGCAGGTGAGAGAGACTCATGGAAGGAAATGATGGAGCCCCTCAGTGGCTGGGGAGATGGGTGCACATCCTCTTCCCTACACACTAACATATGTGGAATCTTAATCTGTAAGATTTAGTTTAGCTATTGAAAAAATCTTCCTAAGTTCACATACATCCAGTGACAAGGGCTACGTAAGGTGAGTCTGGGACCCTCAGCAGGCCTGACCTGCAGCACAGAACGTGGCAGAAGTGGCTCAGTACGTTGTCTCCTTCAGTATGAAGACCAACCAGGGATACTTATTTGCAGGGTTTGGGACTGGAAAAATCTCCACTTGTTTTTTTTAATCCTCCTACCAATCCAAGTCCAAAGAATGGGAAGTAGATTCAAATGATAATAGTTAACCTTTACTGAACTTAATCTGTGCCAGGCTCTTTCTAATTATTTTACATGTTTGTTTTAAGCCTTGCTTCATCTCTATAAAGTAAGAATTGTTGTTATCCCGGGTGCCTGGGTGGCTCAGTCATTAAGCGTCTGCCTTCGGCTCAGGTCATGATCCCAGGGTCCTGGGATCGAGCCCCACATCGGGCTTCCTGCTCAGCGGGAAGCCTGCTTCTCCCTCTCCCACTCCCCCTGCTTGTGTTCCCTCCCTCGCTGTGTCTCTCTCTGTCAAATAAATAAATAAAATATTTTGAAAAAAAAAATTGTTGTTATCCCAATTTTATGCATAAAGACAGGCACAGAGGTACACAGGCTTACCCAAATTCCCATAGCTGTGAGAAGCCAGAATCTCTCTCTTTTTTAAAGACTTTATTTATGTATCTGTCAGTGAGAGACAGAGAGCACAAGCAGGGGGAGGGGCAGAGGGTGAAGGAGAAGCAGGCTCTCCACTGAGCAAGAAGTCCGACGTGGGGCTGGATCCCAGGACCCTGGGATCACGACCTGAGCTGAAGGCAGACACTTAACCGACCGAGCCACCGAGGTGTCCCAGAACTCAATCTCTTAACCAATAGACCATACTCTTGAGAGGTCAGTGTCATATAAGGACTTTAGCTGACACATTAGAAAGAAGGGTAGGGGCGCCTGGGTGGCTCAGTCGTTGAGCGTCTGCCTTCGGCTTGGGTCATGATCCCGGGGTCCTGGGATCGAGCCCCGCATCGGGCTCCCTGCTCGGTGGGAGGCCTGCTTCTCCCTCTCCTGCTCCCCCTGCTTGTGTTCCTGCTCTCGCTGTCTCTCTCTCTGTCAAATAAATAAAATCTTTAAAAAAAAAAAAAAAAAAAAGAAAGAAGGGTAGAGATTCTCTCTCTTTCTGGAGTTCTTTAAGAGAATGCCAATTTTCCATCTAAGAGTGAGACTTCTAGCCCCCGTCATATATACTAAATTAGAATTTTGAGGGTTGGAACTCAGAAATTTGCACTTTAATTGATTCTAAATGCTACCCACTAATGTTTCAATAGCACAGATGTGAGCCCTCACAGTATGGAGCCAAGAGGCCAGACTCTGAATTCCTCCAATATTAACTGCAACAGTAACAGTAACAATAACAACAACAACAACAACAACAATAATAATAGTACCATTTCTTGAGTGACTTCTCTGGGACAGACATTATATTAGGTGTTTGCACTGGAGCTTACACATTGGTGGTGGCTAAGAGACTGACATAAGTAAGTAAAATATAAAACATGTTAGACAGTGCTACATTCTATGGAGAAAATTGAGGCAGGGAAAGTGTATGAGGCATGCCTGGGGACACTGGGATGCAGTAGTAAACAGCATTTCCAGGGAAGCCTTCACCATGAAGGGAATATTTCAGCAAAGGCTTGAAGGAGGTGAGGGAGTGGATCATGGGGGTTTCTGGGGGAAGAACTTTCCAGGGCGAATTTCAGCAAGTGAACAGTCCTTGAAGCAGGACTGTTTGAGTGGCCGTCATAGGTTGGGTAAGGAGGCATGATGATGGCAATGCAGTCAGAGGGGCCACCGAGGCCCTTTTAGGCCACTGGACATCTTTCTTTGGCTTTTACTCTGAGTGAGAAAGGACACCACTGGAGGGTTCTGAGCTGAGAAATCATATGCCACAATTGATGTTTTCACAGGAACATTCCAGCTCGTTCATGGAGAGTAGACTATAGAAGGACAAGGCATGAGGTAGAGCAACAATTATGACTGCTGCAATGGTGCAATGAAGGAGGAAAGAAAAGTTTTATTCAACAGATATTGGGTAGCTCATCAAAAATCTGAGAGGTCGGAGGGGAGCAAGATGGTGGAGGAGTAGGAGACCTGGATTTCGTCTGGTCTCAGGAATTCAGCTGGATAGGGATCAAAACATTCTGAACACCTACAAACTCCACAGGAGATCGAAGAAAAGAAGAGCGACAACTCTCTGAACAGAAAAGCGACCACTTTCTGGAAGGTAGGATGTACGGAGAAGTGAATCTGAGGCGATATTTGGGAGGATAGACGGCGGGGGAGGGGGTCTCCGTCAGCCACTTCTGGCAAGTGATAGAGCAGCTGAGCACAAAATCGGAACTTTTAGAAGTCTGCTCCACTGTGGGACGTCGCTCCGATGGCTAAGCAGGGGGTGGAACCCTCGTGGGACAATGTGGTCTCAGGACCCTTGGGGTCACAGAAAGACCGGGGGTGCCTGAGTGCGGCAATCAGAGCAGGGAAGCCGGCCGCAGAGATGGAGCCGAGTCGCAGGCTCTCAGCTCGGGGTTGCCATAAACCGTGATCTGGGGCACAGTCGGGCCACTGCTCCTCCAGCAGGGACCCAACAAGCGGCAGATCCAGGGAGACTCCCCTTCCTCCCCTGGGAGGAGCAGCGCGGGAGCGTACCGCAGGGATCTGCTGGGTTTGGAGACTCCACACGGGGTCGGGTGCCAGAGATAGAAACGCGCGGTCACAGGCCGGATGAGCATGGAGCGCGGCCGGAGACCGGGGAGATGGGAGTGACTGACTGCTTTTCTCTGGGGGCGCACTGAGGAGCGGGGCCCCGAGTTCTCAGCTCCTCCGGGCGGAGATTGGGAGGCCACCATTTTGACTCTCGTCCTCCAGCTGCATGGAAAGCTTGCAGGGAACAAAAGCTCCCGAGAGCAAACCCAAGCAGATTACTTAGCCCGGACCGGCAAGGGTGGGGCAATTCCACCTCCAGCAAAGACATTTGGGAACCATGGCAACAGGCCCCTCCCCCAGAAGATCAGCGAGAACAGCCAGCCAAGACCAACTTCACC
>NW_028011705.1:0-824 GCF_054177405.1 Leptonychotes weddellii
TATGTTAATCCCCATACATTACATCATTAGTTCTAGATGAAGTGTTCCATGATTCATTGTTCGTGCACAACACCCAGTGCTCCATGCAGAACGTGCCCTCCTCAATACCCACCACCAGGCCAACCCATCCTCCCACCCCCCTCCCCTCTAGAACCCTCAGTTTGTTTTTCAGAGTCCATCTTCTCTCATGGTTCGTCCAGTGTCATTTATTAAGAAGATTGTCCTTTCCCCATTGTATATTGTTGGTTCCTTTATCATAAATTAATTGACCATATATGTGTGGTTTATTTCTGGGTTCCCTATTCTGTTCTGTTGGTCTGTGTATCTGTTTTTAAGCCAATACCACACTGTTTTGATGACTGTAGCTTTGTAATATAGTTTGAAATTAGGACACTTGATACTTTGGTATAGTTTGAAATTAGGACACTTGATACTCCAGCTCTGTTCTTTCTTTCTTTCTTTTTTTAAAGATTTATTTATTTTAGAGAGAGCGTGTATGCATGTGTGCATGCACAAGTGGGGGAGGGGCAGAGGGAGAGAATCTCAAGCAGACTCCCCACTGAGTGCGGAGCCTGACCCAGGGCTTGAGCTCTCGACCCATGAGATCATGACCTGAGCTGAAACCGAGTCACGTGCTTAACCAACTCAGCTACCCAGGTGCCCTCCAGCTTTGTTCTTTCTTAAGATTGCTTTGGCTATTCAGGTTTTTTTGTGGTTCTGTACATATCTTAGGATTGTTTGTTCTATTTCTGAGAAAAAAAAGGCATTGGAATTTTGATAGGAATTGTATTGAATCTATAGATTGCTTTGGATAGTATGGGCAT
>NW_028011706.1:0-824 GCF_054177405.1 Leptonychotes weddellii
GGCCGCAGGGACGTTGAGTGTGTGAGAGCAGAGCACAAGTAGGGGTCTTCCCAGTGACTCCACTGCACCCATGCGGCGGAGCCCTCAGTAACTGCCCCGTCCACATCCCCAGCCCAGTTCCTCCCCAGCTCTTCCGCTGTTCACCTTCCCAGCTCAATAACAGCGCTTCACTGACAGCGCAGCGTTCCTCCTCTTTCATATCGTTCACGTCCCCTGCCAGGTCTCACCGCTGCCCCCCCAGGGTGGGGGGCAGGCTCCTGTGTTTGGCCGCCTTGTGTTCTGTGCCCAGATGTCTGACGGCACTGACGGCGCACCCCTGCAGTGGCTCCTCTCCCTTTCCCCATCCACATGCCTTGTCTGTCCCTCTGTCCATTTACGCCACTGCAACAATGGCGCGCAGCTCTTCTTCCTCACTGTTTATGTTCCCTGTCCAGGGACACCACACTGCTGAATGCTATTCTTTGTTCCGTTCATATCCTTTGTCCAGTCCCACCACTGCACTGATGGTGCAGGGCTCCTCCATTTCACATCTTTTAAATCGCTTGCAGAGTTGCCCTACTTCACCGATGATATGGAGCTCCCCATCTTTGCCCCGTTGACTGTGGGGACATGGGACTGGGGTGTTTGAAGTTTCAAAAACTTAGAACTTTATATTTGTTAAAATAGAAAACAAAACACGATGTAGCACTTATGTAATTGTAACCTAAAAAAGAAATCTTCCCTGCTAGAGATCCACATTAGTGATACATTCCATTATTTGTCTATCAGTGTTTCTCCATGTAAGAGCAGAAATATTAAAGACTCTCACACTGGGGGCAGCAGGA
>NW_028011707.1:0-824 GCF_054177405.1 Leptonychotes weddellii
ATCTCCTGGCAACTACCATTCTCCTTCCAGGTTCTGTAAGTTTGATTTTTTTTTTTTTAAGATGCCACAGGGTATCATGTAGTATTTGCCTGCCCCTGTCTAGCTATTTCACCTACTGTAGTTTCCTCCATGTTGTTGCTAATGGCAGGCTTTCTTTTTAAGGGTGAATAATATTCCTGTGTGTGTGTGTGTGTGTGTGTGTGTGTGTGTGTGAGAGAGAGAGAGAGAGAGAGAGAGAGAGAGTGAGCTATCCATCCATCTGTTGACAGGCGCTGAGGTTGTTTCCAAACCTTGGTTATTGTGAATAATACCACAATGAAAATAGGTGTACATATATCTTTTCGAGATAACAACTTCATTTCCTTTGGATATGTACTGAGAAGTGCAATTGCTGGATCATATAGTAGTTCTAGTGTAAATATTTTGAGGAACCTCCATACTGTTTTCCACAGTGTCTGCACCAACTTACATTCCCACCAACAGTGCACAGGGTTCTCTCTTCTCTACATTTTCACCAGCATTTGTTATTTCTCTGTATTTTCTTTCTTTTTTTGACAATAGACATTCTAACAGGTGTGATGTGATATGTTACTGTGCTTTGATTGGCATTTCCCTGATGATTGGTGATGTCAAGAACCTTTTCATGTTCCGGTTGGCCATTGTGTGTCGTCTTTGGAAAATGTTATTCCACTCTTTTTCCCATTTTTTATTTTATTTTATTTTATTTATTTGGTTGGTTGGTTGTTTGGTTGGTTTGGTTTTGTTAGTCACCATAGAATACATCATTAGTTTTTGATGTAGTGATCCACGATTCATTGTTTTCA
>NW_028011708.1:0-824 GCF_054177405.1 Leptonychotes weddellii
CTTCCCTGAACAACTGTTTTTGAAGTTGAAGGCCAGGGGAGAGCCATACGAGAAAACATCACAGGCAGAGGTAATCACAAGTGCAAAGGTCCGGGGGTGCGCCTGGTCGGTTTGAGGAACAGATCAAAGACCAATGTAGAAAAAGAGGGAGCGCTGACAACTTTCTGCTGCGTTGTTACAGCAAGGTTTTTGGATTTTGTTCTCCCACCAGATTTTCCCACCCTTTGCTTGAGACGCTGGCAGGTACTGGGTTAAGCAAAGCTCTGAAGAAGCCAGAGATTTCCATTTGAAATAAAATCCTTTGTATATGCTTTCTGCTATCAGATCCAATTTACTATTGATATTCTCTTTAAAATAATAATAATAATTTCCATTAGACTGAGGTCAGAATGCCCTGTGAAGCCTAGTGTGGTTTGCCAATTGATTCACAGAATGAAATCTTATCTAAAATCTTTTTATTTTATGCTATTAAGGACACAGAAGGGAGCAGCTGAGTAAAATTTTCCCCTGCCAGGTTAATGCACAGGGTCAGCTGGAAGTGGCCCCAGGGCTGTCTTAAAAAGATTGTCATTTGTGATTTCCCACTATTTTGTTTCCCGTTACCAGTAATTGAAAAAATTTTTTCTTCCCTTAGGGTGAAGTTAATGGATCGACACCTCCTTATTAGCACCTCAGATCTTTATTGGCGACTCCTTCCCAGGGCTGGCATCACCCCCCAGGGTGCCCATGGGAGGCATGGGGCGGGCAGCACGTTTGTTCACATTTCTCTGTGCTCCTCCAGCCAGCGGGTGGGGGGAGGGGGGAGGGAACTAGGGGGTGCCCAC
>NW_028011709.1:0-824 GCF_054177405.1 Leptonychotes weddellii
AAGGAGGAGAACGATGAAAGGTGCACGGCAGTACCTGGAAGAGCACGCACCAGCGGGAGTCATCGACCCTGCTGCCTGGGCTAATATGGCTGCACCCGAAGAGTGCCCAGTGTGGGACTTCACCACAACCGAGGGACAGGCCCACATCTGCTGGTACCAGGAGGCCCTCCTCCGGGGAATCCGGGCAGGAGCTAAGAAATCCATGAACATGACTAAGGTATCCTCGGTCAATCAACAACGAGGGGAGTCCCCCGGGGACTACTATGAAAGACTATGTGAAGCCTATAGGATATACACTCCATTTGACCCCGAAGCACAGGAAAGCCAACAGATGGTAAACACCTCCTTCGTGGCTCAGGCCGCCTCAGGCATCAGAAAGAAACTTCAGAAACTAGAGGGTTTTGCCGGGATGAACATCACCCAACTAATAGATTGCCAGTAAGGTCTACATGAACAGGGAGGTCGCAGCCAAACGGGAAGCCAACAAAAAGATGAAAAAGAAAGTCAGCCTCCTTGCCACCGCCCTGAAAGAAAAGGACAACACAAAGATGGGGAGACCCCAGCCACCAAAACAGGGGAAACCCAGAACCCCCTTGACAAGGGATCAATGTGTCTACTGTAAAGAGAAAGGGCATTGGAAAAACGAATGTCCCAGCTGGGGAAAGGCTCAAAGACCCAGCCGCTACAAGGAAGAACCCCCAGAGGAAGACCTCATAGAACTTGTGGGAATGGACTCAGACTGAGGGGGACCAGGCTCTTTCCTCCTTGGCCCCCATGAGCCCATGGTCAGCATGAAGGTGGGGGGCCAACCAGTGACTTTTATG
>NW_028011710.1:0-824 GCF_054177405.1 Leptonychotes weddellii
GGGGTGTGTGTGCACGTATGTGTGTGCGGGTGTGTGTATGCATGCGGGGGTGTGTGCATGTGTTCGTGAGCTAATGTGTGTGTGCGTGCGGGGGGTGTGCACACGCACGTGTGTGCGCGCGCAGGGGTGTGTGTGCGCGTGCGCACGGGGGGTGTGCGTGCGGGCTGTGGGTGTGTGTGCGTGCGGGGTGTGTGTGTGCACGTGCGTGTGAGTGCGCTCCCCAAGGGCTGACTCTCAGTAGCCACCCGGGAGCATGGCTACAAATGGTTTGGCTCCCATGAATGCGCACTGAGTGACAGGGAGCAGGGAGCCCCTTCTCCAGCTGTACCCCATTTCCAAGGGCAAAGGGCCCTCTGCACTGCACTGCACCTCGGTCCTGGGTGACTCTTTTAAAAGGAAAACACTTTCATTTTGACCGTTGTTGCTTGCCACCTGGAAAGTACTATTTGGTCCATCAAAGTCTTCCAAAATTGGGGTTCTTCACTAAAAAACCACCTTTGCTGGTAGAAGTTGCAAAGTCACAACGTCACAGGTATGTCCCCTTCATTCATTATGAAGGCAGACAGGGTGGTCCCTCTGTGCAGGATTTGGGGTCCTGTCTGCCACATCCCTGCCGGGTCTCCTCTCCTGCGGACGACCCCGTGACAGCCTCCGCCAGGGACACTAGGGGTCCACAGCCTGCGGGGCGGGCGCCCAGCTAGGAGGGGTCTCTGCCTGGTGGCTCCTGTCTCTCAGTGGGGAGATCTGGTAACACTGGACGTGAGCGGCGCTCGGCCGCTCTCAGAAGTGCAATGCTGGGGGTGTGCTCCGAGCTCCAGCCCAGG
>NW_028011711.1:0-824 GCF_054177405.1 Leptonychotes weddellii
CCAACACCATTTACTGAAGGGACTCTTGCTTTTCCATTGGATATTTTTTCCTTCTTTGTTGAAGATTAGTTGACCATAGAGTTTAGGGTCCATTTCTGGGTGTCTATTCTGTTCCATCGATGTATGTGTCTGTTTTTGTGCCAGGACCATGCTGTCTTGTTGATCACAGCTTCCCAACAACTTAACGTCAGGTGTTGTGATGCCTCCAGCTTTGGTTTTCTTTTTCAATATTGCCCTGGCAATTCAGGGTCTTTTCTGCTTCCATACAAGTTTTAGGATTGTTTGTTACAGAGACAAATTATCTGTACGTTAGATACTACAGAACACTTATGAAAGAAATTTAGAAAAACAGAAAGAGTTGGAAAAGCAATCCATCTTCATGGATTGGAAGAATAAGGAATGTTGAAATGTCTTTGCTTCCTAGAGCAATCTACACATTCAGTGCAATTTCAACCAAAATATCATTGACATTTTTCACAGATCTGGCTTCCCAGTTTCTGTTGAAAAAAATCAGCTGATAGCCTTATGGAGGTTTGCTTTGTAGCTAACTTTTTGCATTTCTCTTGCTGGTTTTAAAATTCTCTCTTTATCTAACTTTAGACATTTTAATTATTTGTATTTGTTGTGGATGTCCTTGGATACATCATGTTTGGAATTCTCTGTGATTTCTGAAGATAGGTGTCTATCTCCCTTTCCTAGTTATGGAATGATTCACCTACTATTGCCTTAATAATATATTCTCTGGGGGGCGGAGCAAGATGGCAGAGGAGTAGGAGACCTGGATTTCATCTGGTCTCAGGAATTCAGCTGAACAGGGATGAAAC
>NW_028011712.1:0-824 GCF_054177405.1 Leptonychotes weddellii
CACCCTGCGGACAGCTTGATCTTGGACATCCAGCCTCTGGAACTGGGAGAAAATAAATGTCTGTGGTTTAAGTCCCCTGGTCTGTGGTTCTTTGTTACCGCGGCCCTAGCAAACTGAAACACGTCTCCACTCACCAAGCACGAGGCGACCTCTTGCAGGGGGAGGGTCTAGACCAGATTAGCATGTTATAAATAGACTCCTGGGCCCCACCACCAGAGACTTGG
The DNA here is from genome assembly GCF_054177405.1 of Leptonychotes weddellii. Taxonomy (NCBI): domain Eukaryota; kingdom Metazoa; phylum Chordata; class Mammalia; order Carnivora; family Phocidae; genus Leptonychotes; species Leptonychotes weddellii. Next base: position 225 of record NW_028011712.1, read on the forward strand.
ATTCAATTAGGTCCCAACAGGACCCCAAATCTGCATTTTGAGAAACAGCCCCAAGGTACCAAAAACAGATGCTTGGTTTAGAGCCTCTGGTTGGACAAGCCTCAAAGTATTCTTCAGCTCCGTTTGCCATCCACATGAAGCAAAACATGAGAAGGAAAGGCGTGTGTGCTCACATGAGTGTGTCCGTGTGTCCACGCCTGTGTCCTTCTAAGCATATGTCCATATTCAGAAAGGAACTTCATTGCAAGAGTCCACAAATGTAAATGAGAAAAGGTAAAGAATATAAGTCGAATGGATTTGTCTTTGCCCAAATTGGCTTCCATCCAGACCCAAGGAGCCCCAGCGGTGGTCCTGCCTCTGCCACCCTCACGGCTCCAGCTGAAAGCCTCCGAGCATCCCCGGACGCTGCCGCCACCCGACCCGGAGCAGCCACGGGGCCCCAGGGCTGCAGCCGAGCAGGACCAGCCGGGGCAGCCACAGCAGGTCAGCGCCCGCTGCTCACCGCTGCTCTGCCGGACCGCAGCGGGTTCTGGGAGCGACCAGAGCACCGGGGCTGCTCCACAGCATGCATGCAGATCAAAGTGTGGATTCTTACGAAGT
>NW_028011713.1:0-824 GCF_054177405.1 Leptonychotes weddellii
TCTGTGATGCACAGCTCAGGATCATAGTCACCACTGCCCCACACTAGTCACTGCCTTCTCCAGATGGTGGGCAGGGGTCTCCATGGCTCTAGAAAGGGTCTGTGAACCCTAGGGAGCAGACAGCACAGCCTGCCCATCCTGGTCAACGCTGTTCACACACACTGACTGCTCTAGAGCTCAAGGCCAGCTGCTGAGGGGGGTGCCGATCCGATAGACAGGAAAAGCGAAGCCGCGTGTCTACACAGGTATTTCTACATAGAACATCTCTAACCCGAGGACTCACAGCCTTTGTGGCAAAACGTGGCTCCAAACTTGGGCCACTTAAAGTCTCTGTTTGCAACAAGCACTTTCACATTCCATTGGCCAAAGCAAGTCAACCAGCCAAGCCCATTCAGAGAGAAAAGTAAATTTGGTCCATCCGGAGGGCTGTGACCAGGAAGGGAAGGTGGAAACATGGGGACAGATAATACAGTGTACTTTACTTTCCAGAATGATCTTTATTCTGTTTCCAGTGCCCAGCACAACGTCTGGCATTGGTAAATGAAGCCAAGATGTTTGAAGAAAAGAGTAGGACCAGTTTTTTCTAAGCCTGGTTATAGCTCTAATTCTTTTCATTTTGGATCCAGAAGGATTTAGGTTTGAATGCAAGCACCCTCATATGTAGCTCAGGATTTGGGGGCAGGAACATCAAGAATAGTAAAATTAAGAACAGACAGTATTTCTTGAGTGCTTACTGTGTGCTGGAAAGCCTGCTAAAGGTGTTAAGTTTGCTATGTCATTTCAATCTTCAAACACATTAATGAGGTGGGCACTGAGGTTCAGGA
>NW_028011714.1:0-824 GCF_054177405.1 Leptonychotes weddellii
CAGACACATTGTAGAAGCTCAATAAAAGGTTTTTTTTAATTTCCTTTCTTTTCTTTCCCTTATCTTCTGAAATCTTCCAAAACGTAGAAAGATATGTCAGTGATAGAATAGAAGTGTCTGGTTCAGGAAACCATTATCATCCCCCTCAAAGAATTCCAAAAAGATATTGGCTACCCTAGCAACCCTAAGACAGTTTTCAATTTCTTCAGAGGGACCATGGCAGTGCACTCTTCTTGCCGACATTTTCTGAAGAGTCCCAGTTTCCTCCACATTCAAGAACATTATCCAACTTTTCTCTCTGAGCATAAGAACAAAAGAAAAATAAAATGGAAACAAAAATTAAAAACAAACAAACAAACAGGAAATAGAATTTGCTCAGAGTTTCTCATATCCCAATTTTACTTGGAACAAAGTGTGCTGAGATTATATATTCATTCAACAAATCTTATTACGACAAAGACTAGTACCTATCACCAAAGATTTATGTTTCCTTTCCATGATAAAGAGGTGTTACTGGGACGTAGCTGTTTAGCCAGGATCTAAAAATTGCTAACTCCTGTTGTAGGGAGGAATTTGTAATTGAGTCTGGTCAATAGCAGGAGCAATTTATATCACCTCCTGGCTTGATTCCACTCAATATCCTCCCAGATAATCGTCTATTCTCCCACTACCTCATTCACCCGCCAGATGGATGTTGAAAATCAGCGTAATCTTGAAAGCCAAACTTTTTTTTTTTTATGCATTTTTTTTATTCTTATGTTAATCCCCATACATTACATCATTAGTTCTAGATGAAGTGTTCCATGATTCATTGTTCGTGCACA
>NW_028011715.1:0-11709 GCF_054177405.1 Leptonychotes weddellii
TTACACTTGCAACTTTCTATTACTTGCATTAAATTTTATACTATAATATTTTGTTTATTAACAAAGGATAAAAGCTCTATTTGTATGCCCTAAAGGAATTTCAAACTCAAGTACAAGGAAAAATTCGTTACTTTCTGACCCACCTGCCCAAGATTTCCAGTGTGCACTTCATCAGTGAATGAACCATCATCTATCCAGTTTGAGCATACCATAAAACTGGGATAGTTCTTCTTTGACAATTTCCCTTCTTTCACCCCAAAACCACCCCGCCATTCATTTTTCCAACAAATAGATCTTAAATGGCTATACTGTTCCAGTTGCTAACAAAACAGTAATAAAAATGCAAGGAAGCCCCTTATAGTCATTAAGTACAGATTATCATGGGGGAAGAGTGTAGACAGACAATAAAGAATTAAACAAATAAAAATATAGTATGTCAGGAGCTGGTAAATGCTAGATCCTAAATAAAACTATGAGAGAACAGAATTATGTGTGAGAAGAGAGGTGCTTTCATAGGCAGGGTGGTCAGAGAAGGCGTCTCTGATAAATTGGCATTAAACCTTTCTAAAGTCTTATAAAGTGATATTGACTTTATTTTATTTTTTTTAAAGATTTTATTTATTTATTTGACACAGAGAAAGCAGCGGAGGGAGAGGGAGAAACAGACTCCCCGCTGAACAGGGAGCCCGATGTGGGACTCGAACCCAGGACCCCGGAGACATGACCTGAGCCGAAGGCAAATGTTTAACTGACTGAGCCACCCTGGCATTCTGATGTTGACTCTAATTCTTAAATCTTGATCGTACTTATTTCCTTCTTATGCACTTGAAACTGCACCTCTCAGATCTGCTCTGCTGAGTGTATTTGACCAAAGCATGCAGTTGACAATGGCCCCAGCTGCAGCACTCTGAAATCATCACCCGTTATGATCAAGCCAAACTTTCTGGGAAATGCCCCCAGCCAGCAACTGAGCATGACAGGCATGCCAAGGTAGGTCCATTCCGAGGAGACACAAGATTCACCTAAAAGAAGACTTTAGCTCAAGAGCTTCCCATCAATGGTGTGAACCGTGGGCTAAGACTTTCCCACTCATATATGTCTTCCTGCCCTCTCTCCCTCAACAAAGGAGAGTCTGATGACTTCCACTATGTCTTACAGCTCTCTTCCCAGTTTCTTGCACATCTAATCTCTGCTTCTCTGAGGGCCTGGACTCACACATCCTGTTGGAGTTCTCCCACATTTTCTTTGGCCCTCCTGCCCTGCCCTTTCTCTGTACCTTGAGCGGTTCACACAATGAACATCTCACCACATCACTACTGCTGAGAACCCTGTAGTTTCATTCTGTTGCCCTTCAGAGACTCAAATCCATAACGGGGCATTCAAAACTCAGCCTGGCTGTCCCAGCTCCATCTCAGACTTCTCTCCCTCTCTCTCTCCCTGCTCCAGCTAACCCGTGTTTCTGTTCTGTGAATGTGTCCTGCTTTCACTCAGCTGACACAAGCCTCTAGATAGTCTGTTCCTTTGGCCAGGAGTGCTCCGACTCCCCATTTCTCCCACCAAATTTGAGCAAGTAGCTCTTATCTATCCCATGGTTTTTCTGTTCAAACTTGCACTGATCACCATTCTCCTTCATCTAAATAAGATTCCTTTATTTTATCCTTTCAACTTCCCTAAAGAACATTGGCACATTCATTAGCTTGATTGTCTTCACACACTGTCTCAGTTTGTAATTATGCATTTATTAATATGATTATTTGATTAATGCCCGCTTCCCCTACTGGGCTATAAGTTCACCTTTTTATCACTATTCTATCCCAGCATTTAGCTTGGTGTCTAACCTAAAGTATGCATATAATAAATATGTGTTAAATGAAAAAATGAATAAATAATCTTTCTTCCTAGGAAGTCTGATTAAACAGCACATCTTCTTAAAGCTTGATTTTTCTCAATTTTAAGTAATTGGAAACATCTTATATTAAAATAAGCATCTACATCATGGGAATATAATAATACAAAATTGATATAAATTTTAAGACTGTATATCAAACTGCAAAGACATAAAACATTTTTACTATTAGTGAGTACTTACGCCGTGGTAGGCACTGAGAAGGACTCTATAAACATTAACTCATTTAATTCTCACAACACCCGAAGGGAGAGGAGTGTTCCTATGATTTCCTCCTCCTCCTCCTCCTTCTTTTTCTTCTTCTTCTTCTTTTTTTTTTTTTTTTAATTTTCCCCTTCTTGATGCAGATCCTGAAGCTGAGAGATGCTAAGCACACATATTTACCAGTGGTTACCATGCAACAGAGCCAGGTTCAAGGGAGGTACATTGGACTCCAGAGCACATTCTCCTCATTGCTGTACTATGGACCCTTTTAAAGGAATTTTGTGTTTCCCAGCTATGCTTCCAGACTTTTAGGGAAAATAAAATACCCTTCTGCTTTGGGAAGAACTTTGAAAAGCACAGTATGCTTTAAATTGCTTGTGAATTCTGGAAACATGGCATGAGGTGTGTTCCCACTGGTGTTCTGCAAAAATCGACTTAGATGCAATCATTCTACAAGCCTCTCCTGAACCCTGTGCATGGCTGAGACCCCACTATCTGGTTTGCACAGCATGCTGGGCAGAAGTCTAATTCAGCTTTTGACACATTTTATTAGTATTTTCTGTCCACTGCTCTGTTCTTCCTTAGTCTATAAATTCCTTAAGGAAAGTAGCAGTGTTGTAATGAGAGCAAATATTTATTAGGGTTTTTGTTGGGCCAAATACCATATTAAACACTTTAATAAACTAAGTTAATTCTATGGACAACTTCACCTATGAGATAAGTACTATCATATCCTCAATTTATAAGCCTAAAGCAGCTAGTAAGTTTGATTTCAAATTTGTCCAACTTGGAGTTCATCCCCTCACCCATTCAATAAGGTAGACCAGATTTTGGATTTTTAAAATAATTACATATACTAGCACTTTAGTGAGAACAGATAATCTCTCACTTTCTGTCTTTCTCTCTCTTTACTCTCCTCCCTCCCAGCCTCCCTTTGCTTCAACAGCCCCCACTTTATGTGTGTGTGTGTGTGTGTGTGTGTGTAGAATGGGGAGGAGAGACAGAGAGGGAGAGAGGGAGATATATTTTTAACTAAACTTTTTCTTTCTCAGATAGACTTGTAATTTTCTACCAAGAGAATTAATTTGGAAAATTTCTAGTAAAGGAGACCAACAAAAAATGCATATATATAAAAAGAAAACTAACAGGAGATACTAATCTAAAAGATGGATTAAATTGTTAGGATTTAAAAAAAAATACAGGTTGATCAGAAAAATATCTGGGCATTTAAAATTCCTAGGCAGATTACCTGAGGGAAAAAAAACTCTTTTTGTTTCTGGTAAGACTAACTCTTCATGAATGAAAAACCTAGAAAGCCACTGATACACGTTTGTTTTTACTTTGAAGATCAACTTTAGATTAGAAATTTGTTTTAAATGCTTGCTGAAATGTACAGCTTCTTATAGCGTTTCAACACTTAGGATATTTCTGATTTTTCATTATATTTATCCTTTCTTATAGCAAATTAAACATTATGTGAACATGAAAACTATAGGAAAGAAGTGCAGGGTGATGTTCTTTTTCTGTTCCTAGAAACAAATGTAATTTTGATGTAACTATAGTAGCAGAAACAAACAGGCACTTCAATGTTTTTATGCTAACATATCATGTTCTTTATGTCATTATGACTGGTGGAATCAATAGTTGATTGCAGGAAGAATTTCTCATCGATGTCATTTACAAAAGACAGTTTATGGCATGCGAAGCAAGGAGGTATTTCCTGTCCCCTTCATTTATTAGTGAACTGATTTCAAAATGAACAATTTCAGTAAGAGATAGATTTTTCCTCATAAATTTTATATTACTTTTTTCTTTGTGCTGAACAGTCTCCAGTATTTGCCAAGTAAATGGAAACTAAAAAAACATCAGTTGTCTTTCAGTTTAAGTAAGTCACTGTTTTATTATGCATCTAATTATGAGGTATATTTATGTACATCTCTCTGAAAAAACATCCACTGATCAGTGGCGGACTAAAGGGAGAGAGAAGCTCTAGATCGCTGAAATAGAAAAGAGCAATAAAATCCTTTCTCTTAGGGAACTTGTGTCAAACAAGATTATAATATAATTCAGTCAGAGTAAGTGAGAACAAGGGGCACAGTAGACTGGCATATAAACCCCTGACAGAAATACTTATAAGAATTAGGTCACCAGGATGGGAGATGCTGAATTGAGTTATTTCACATTTTTAAAGTATATTTCTAGAATGATGCATTTCTAGTAAAATTAATAGCTATGAAGAAACAGCCAGTGGTGAGTTGATTAGCCTATTTGAGAGGCTAACCTGACAAGGTAGTGATGCTGGAGTAGGATCCTCATACGTCTTGTAGTTTTCATTAATTTTATTTTTTTCTTGACAGTAAATGGATGTTTTAAATGCCAGTCATATGAGTCTCAGAGGAATGCCTATGTACACTTGGAATCAGGAGGGATAGATAACTCCACAGAGTCTTTGTGGTGGTTACCTGCAATGTTGTCACTTTGAAAACTTCAGGAGGTAGGCAGCATTTCTGACTAACTTGTATGAAAAGCTGTCCAGAGAATTAGCGACACGGGAAATCTTTGTCTTTTGTGGAGGTCAGATGATCCCAGCTACTAAGGTTAAGGAGGCTCAGTATGAAACATAAGAATAGATGTGTCAAGTAAAAACACTGCAAAGAAACACAGATTTCTTGTGTGTGTATCAAGTATGTATTCAAATGCCGGGAAACTTTATACTTCCTGTTGAACTGTCAAATCATTCCAGAAAGAAAGTTTCCAAAGACAAAATGTCAAGGAATGATGGCATAATACTAACAACAGTATTCATCCAGAAAAAAACAAGAAGTTGTCAGTACTCTCTGGGTACTTCTATAAGCAAGTCAAAAAATTTCTTCCAATATTTTCATGAAAATTGGACAGCATAACCTCTCCTTTCATTCTCTATGACTGGCAAATAAATATTTATAGCTCTATAGTGATGTAGCATAGATAATAGAAGTTTTTCATTATAAATGACCTTAGGTATGACCAGATCCTCACTTGCGAGTTGGGAAAAAATGAAAGTCGGAGAGACCAAGTGACTCACTCAAGGTCATCACACAGATTTTTTAGAGATGGGAGCAGAAAACAATTGTATTTTGCCCCTTAAAGTTCAGTGTTTCTTTTTGCATTACAACATGCCAAAGTTAATTTTCCAAATGGAAAAGAGATTGTGGTCATCTAAGAATGTAAAGCATGTTGAGATGAACACAAAACTATCTACTCATTTAAATTATTTACAATTCCAAAAACAAATGAAATAGGTAAATTTGGGAGCATTATATATATGTATATGTACATACATACATGTACTTGGTGCAGAGGACCTAGCCTGCTCCGATGATTTGCAAATAAAAAGCTATCCTTTGTTTTTATTTAAACAATGTGCACAGATAAATATAGGGGTAGAAATTTGATTAGGCAAGTGCACCAGCCAGCAATGTGACAGTTTGAAACTAGTCATTATTTGGAATTCTTGTAAGAAAAGTACTATTTAAAGGTCAAAATTGGGTAACATAAGCTGTATTTATCCCTGCCTATGATAACAACAGTAGGCTAGACTTTATTTCCTCAAACACTTATGAAATATCTATAGTATTTCTTGCTTTTATCCTAATATATATGCTCAAGTCTCCTTTTCATTTATTTGATTTCTGATTGGGTCCACACAATAGTGAGCTAATTAATGTTTTGTTCTTTCCTATCTTCTCATGACCAATGTTGAACATACATTAAGAAAAGCATGTGGACTAAGATATTGATATCAGACTAGAAGAATATGCTATTATTTATAGAGGAACAGAAAATAAATAAATTAATAATACAGTTTCTCTCTCAAGAGATTCTGCAATTCTCTTTGAAGGATGGTACTCTTGGGGTCAAGGTCATGGGCAAAGCAACACAGGAGAAATTCCTTTGCAGCTGCTTGCTCTGGGCAGGCATGTGGAAAATAAGCAGATGACTTCAATTTGCAGTGTCATTACTCACCCCATTCCTGACATTGTCCTAGCACAAACATACATACCATGAACAGCACAAGAGCTATATTCCCACATGCCTGAACTACAATATGTCAAGATAGATTTGGAGAAAAAGGTGTTTGCTGATAGATGGCATATATTCACTTTAAGTAAAGATGGGTATGTCTTCACCACAGTTTTCCTAAGGTAGTTGGTTCCTGCTCTGGCTTCTTCTTCTTCTTTTTAAAATATACACCATTCAAACTGCATGATATAAGATGATACTAAAAATGGAACTTGAACAATTATATTGATCACATTGGCCATTGATAAGTCATTATAATTTTTAGCAGATTTTTGATAAAATTTGTCTACACATGAAAAAATAAGGTGTTAGGAATTTAGGGGAATTTTCCATGAAAATATAGCAGAGAAGATTTAGACCTGAGATACTGTTTTTTTGTTTTTTGTTTGTTTTTTCTTTTTCTGTATCTCTGGTTATAGATCATCCAGTGAAAACCAGTCAATGGCTTTCCACTTTATCCTCTGAGTTATAAAAAAGATTCTTGCTCTATAGACCTGTCTTCAACTCTCATTTCAGACCAGGGTCCTCTAGATGCCTTCATTATAACTTGCACTGGTTTTTGTGGTTACTGTTTATTAATACAAATTAAAAGTTTTCCACAATGTCACACAACACAGTCAAGATAATGTTTTCATGGGAGTAGTTTTTCTGCTACATATTTATAGAGTTTAAGAGAACTATTACCTCTTTTTAAATAAATTTTATTAAACTTTATCAACTTTATGTAACTTGCTGTCTGCTTCTGGAGTCATATTGCCCTGACAGAAAATTCAGCTCTGCTTATACTCTAAGTCCAATTAGGACTTTAAGTAGAAGAAATGTAAAACTCTATTCCCCCCAAAATGGAGTCAACATTATATCACTTAGTGTAAGATGCATTCAGGCTTTTAACCCAATTATGTAACTTAACCATGGCTACCTTTTAAAAAATCTGGTCTCACTTGCAGTTATAAATTCCAAAACATCTCATTTTTAGACACAATACTCTATTTCTGGGTTCAAAATAAAAAGAAGTAATTTCAATTTCTTTTTAATAATTACTGGTAGCCATAGATGAAGGGGATGCCTAGTAACTTAGTGTAGTTAAGTCTCTGCTAGAAAGGCAAATCTAGGGAAAAATTTCAGCTGTTTAAGTTATTGTCCTGAGTGACTTTCAGTGTGTTTAAGGCAAAAGGAAACTGTGCTTACCGAGAAGTTGGATTAAAAGTTTTCCTACAGTGGGTGGAAATTGACTAAGGTAGTCATTATGATTCTAAAAATAGTTTTAGATAGTTATCTTAAATATTTTGCATATCTGGAAAACAATATATATTTTTCTCCTTTTATATAAGTAACGATAAAATAGAGTAGTACTGCAGTCCTTTTGGAAAGATGAATTATAATGAGAAAGTACCCCAATTTTTTAACCTCTTGAATTAGCAACTAGAGACAGAAAAATTACATATGCAACAGATTCTATTTGTCCTCCAAAACAGATCAATGGGGATAACTATGACAAAAAAAAAATATTGATTTGCACAAGTATGGCTGCTTTTAATCTGTCTGAAGTAAGCCCTCTTCTCTCTGAGAAAATCTTGTCCTTATAATTACTTTCAGACACCCTTCTAACTCCTTCCTTTTTTCAAGACCAAAAAGGTTCTGATACCAGTCATTCAGAGTAGTTAATTCATGCAATTGTATTTAGAATGATTTTCAATCTTACGCTGCTTCATTAAAGTTTTCATTTTAGACCAATAATTGTTGTTATTTCTGTTAGAGAGGTGCTCCAGACACAGCAGGCAGGATAATACAAACATATGAAGAAGAAAATTGAGCAAGAATACAAGACATTTTGACAAATGTTTAAAGAGCAAACACTTTTTCTCATTTATATCTGTTTCTGTATCATTCCAAACATTGCTCTGTATATGGCAGGTTTAAAAAGCATAGCACTGGTTTGGCCTGACCTGGCCTGGCTTGGCCTGGCTTGGCCCACATTAAAAGATAGAAAGTCTCAAGCTATAGATCTCACTACTCTTGACTTACTGAATCAGAATTTTCATATATGAAACCTGGCATATGTATTTTTATAGAGATTTACTGATAGCCCTGATTTATACTTCAGATTAAGAAACACTGAGTGATGTGTGGACAGCATAATACTCAGATAGTTAACCTATGCTGGGGATGAAAATAAGACATATAATTTATAATTTGCTAAATTATTGCTGGCAGGTTCAGTCGTTTTCAATTCTGGCTACATAGTACAACCTTTTCAGGAGCTTTTAAAAAATTCTAATGATTGGGGCAACTGGGTGGCTCAGTTAAGCATCTGTCTTCAGCTCAGGTCATGATCCCAGTGTCCTGGGATTGAGCCCACACATCAAAACCAGGATTGAGAACTACTGACATAGACAAATTATTCACCATGTAATTGACAAGATAGCACTTTTGATTTTCCTTCATTGTATTTATAGAACTCTGGTTGTTCACGAGTGTAAAATTTATTTCTGTACTCTTATTTAAAGTAAATGGATGACGTGTATAATGTTTAGTCATGCTTCCTTCACCACAGTGATTAATAGGAGTTTAGTACTTATTAATTATATCATGACAATTCTTAGGAATTTAAAGATGTTTAATATATACTACCCATGGGAATAATTACTTGGATTTTATGTCTCATTTTTGGTAACTAGATAGTGATTACAATGCTAGCTGCTACTGTTAATAGGCCAAAGATATATAGAGGCTCAAACACAATAGAATTTTATTTATTCTATAAAAGTACTGGGTGAGTTTGCAAGTCAGCCAGATGATGTCATGTATGCATTCATTCAGGAAGTCAGACAGATATAGACTCTACTGTCTTCAACATGGGATTTCTAAGATGACTCTGGGTATTCCAACTCTCTATACTGGAAAAGAGCTCGGGAAGACTTTACATGTCAGGCTTGGAAAATGTATATGTTAACTTCATTTACATTTCATTGACTAGAATCAGTGACCATGTCTAACTAAAATGGAGGACAAGATATATAAACTTTCCGTACAACAAAGAATAATATGAAATAACTAACATTTCCTGCCATTGCCTAAACTTGTACTTTCTGAAAAATTATTTGCATCTCACTTCTCATAAAAATAATACATCCTCATCCCTCCTTATGAGTGAAAACCCACAGCCCCATCCAGATGCTCTGTTCAAAACTCGATGTACAGGATCTCTGCTGAGGCCTGTCCATAAAGTCCATAGGTGCTTCCCAGAGGCTAAAAGACAAGCTCTTTGCCCACGCTTGGTGACATATCTAATACATATAGATGGAATAGGGGCAATGGAAGCCCAATAAAAACTTTCCATTTGCAAAGGGAGGACGGGAAGACACACAGCAGTCATTGGTCAATAGCAGTGATGAGTTCATATATGTATACCATTGTGTGTATGTGTGTGTACATGTGGTGTGTACACATACTACAGGACCTTCAACTGCTATTCTCCCTGCAGCATTGCACCCAACTTTGTTCAACTCATGGATGAGTTTGATTCAGGGATGTGATCTCAGAAGCTGGTCTGATTCTAGACATTGAAATTGGGCACAGGTCCTAATATAGGCCATGATGTCAGGAAATGTTATAAATAACAAAAACTATTAGTCTGACCCAGAGAAGTTACTTGGTAGTTGTTAGGTGGTGGTGTAATATTTTATAGTATAACTACTATTTATTACATTTTAACCCACAAGAGAAGAAAATTTTACCACATGGGAAAAACTCATTATATAGCTTATTTCTATCTATTCATTTATAATACATTGTCTATTTATTTTCTAAAACTTCTGCAATGACCAGATTATGTGTATCTCTGATAGCATTTTCACTGACAGCCAAAAATTATGTTCTCACATCCAACTCATGTTCAGAACAAGGAATCTTAAAATAATACCAAAACGTGAGCCAAAAGTGTGTTCTTATTTCAAATACCACTCAAGTTGATGGATGACAGCTATAATAGAGTTCCTTAGTGTTAACTGAATATTTCATATCTGATTCTGAGTTTTACAGAAATATTCCAAAATCTTTCAGGAATATTATTTTGATGCCTTATACTTAGAACAAATAATGCTTGGGGGTCTTCCACATAATTTGTATAAAATTTAAAACTAAAATTTGTATTCAAAGACATAAATGAATTTAAGTAATAAAAAGAGTTGCCCTTTTCCCAAACATTAAAAATAAGAATTGTTGGGGTGCCTGGGTGGCTCAGTCTGTTAAGTGTCCAGCTCTTAGTTTCAGCTCAGGTCATGATTTCAGGGTCATGATCTCAGGGTTGTGAGATCAGCCAGTTGGGTTCCCTGCTTAGCAGGGAATCTGCTTCCTCCCTCTTTCTCCCTCTGCCTCTCCCACCCCCTCCCCACTTGTGCACTCTCTCTATCACTCTCTTTCTAAAATAAATAAATAAATCTTTAAAAAAAGAATTGATATTCCCCTATTTAGATAATAATATTCCCCATAAATGTGTAGTCTCTGTTAGCACCTATACTTTAATTTGAACTTCAATGACTTAATGGAAATTAGTACAAAAACATTTTTTAAATTCATATAATATGTTAGAGTTACTATATTTCAAAAATAAATGTTTACTTTGTGGGTTTGTTTAAAAAGAAAGAAATATGAAGCCTCAAAAATAGAACTATTTCCTAACTGGTCTTGTTTACTCTGTATGTGTTATGATTTATTTTATCTAGGATTCCTGCTGATTCTCTGGTCAACCATGTTTACAATATTATTTCATCTTCACCTACTGAGTAATAGAAGTTGAATGTGTCTTGATTAGACGGAACTCTGAATAGACAGAATTCGCAGTATTATATAACTTGCTTAGTAATCAACTTGAGACATGTCTACACAGTAAAATCAATTCCAGTACCATTCTAACATTTCAGATAACCCAATTGGGTAACCCCAACAAAATTATATTACCTTTAAGAGTATGCAGTGAATGCTAGCATAGATGACAACATTTTTAAGGAATTAATCAAAATCCTATAATAAAAAGTGGGAAATTTGAATTTTAACAAAAGAGTGACAAAATATAGAAAGTTTCTATGTGGGAAAAAATTCTATTTTGCAATTGGAGTTTTCCACTGATTTTTTATAAACATTCTAAGCATACTAAGTATCCCTCATGTTCCAAGCATTCTTCTAGGTTCCAGAAGGCTATCGTGGACAAACATGAATGACTCTGCTTTGAAGTTTGAGTTATGTAGGTGAGACAGGTAGTAAACAAGCAGAAATACAATATAATTGAAAACTGTGCTACATACTATGAAATAACTTAAAATTAATATGCTCTTACTGAAATTTAACTGAGATCTGAAGGACAAGGAATAATAATAGTAAGGTTATGGACATTTCAGATAGTGGGAATACACAAAGGTAAAATGCTTTATGGAAGAAGAAAGTTTGGTGAAACCAAAAAACTTAAATGAGCTGGCATCACTGGTTGAGGAGAAAGAAAGCATGGGGTCAAATGTACGTGGAGGGATATGCATATGTCA
>NW_028011716.1:0-824 GCF_054177405.1 Leptonychotes weddellii
TTTTTTTTTTAAGATTTTATTTATTTATTTGACAGAGAGAGACACAGCGAGAGAGGGAACACAAGCAGGGGGAGTGGGAGAGGGAGAAGCAGGCTTCCCGCAGAGCAGGGAGCCCGATGCGGGGCTCGATCCCAGGACCCTGGGACCATGACCTGAGCCGAAGGCAGACGCTTTAACGACTGAGCCACCCAGGCGCCCCTGAATCAACTATATATTAAATTAGGTGTCTTTAAACAGAAACGCAAATAAAACAAAATTATGTTTTGATCAGATGACATAATCTTATGGCCAAAAGCTCACAAGAAGTTTACCATATTTCAGTAAAAGCAATGGTTTAGTGTTCACAAATTCATTGTCCGTGGTGGTTTTATAGAACATAATTACTGTAAATAACTCAACTGTATCTCCTGAGGGATAAATGTTAATAGAGCAGGAGACCCGAACTCTCAGGACTCTGGAAAGGGTCACTATTACAACAAGGTCCTCAGAGGGTCAAAGTAAGACAGGTCTAGAACATAGGTGGAAGGTCAAGACATGGTAGAAAGGCTGATCACCAGTTACATTGAGATGGAGGGCTGCCTTCACAATCAGGTGCAAATGGGAAGAGTTTATAGGCAGGGTTGCGTTGTGACTTTGATAGGCCCTGGAAATTTTGCCCACGTGGGCTCTATAAAAGATGTTAAAAATTGTGTTTGATATAAAGGTGAATATACAAACATTAAAATCTGTTATCCAACCTAGAAGTTTTATTTTTCCTCTGATTTTTAAATAAATTAAAACATTTTTGAGACTTCTAAGAATACTGTGGATTCTGGACATTGTGC
>NW_028011717.1:0-824 GCF_054177405.1 Leptonychotes weddellii
TCAAAGTGGCTGAAGCTGCCAGGCCTTTATGTAGTAGAGAGGTGCCAATTAGGTGGCAGTGCCTGAGGAATGGTCACTTCTTTAACATCTGCTGGCCCCGAGGCATGGCCTGAGGCTGGAAGAGGAACCAGGGGATGCTGAGGGCCGCTTTGCAATCAATGTCAAGTGTGAAGCTTCCTGGGGGAGTGTGAGTGTTGCAGGGTTAGTGTCCATTGGGAAACCGTGTCTCCTCCTCGGCAAGCTTCAGAACTTTCTGTCTGATATTAATGGTTGTTCTGGGGCCTTATCTAGCTGTGCACATGTAGTGTATCTGATCCAGTGTGCCTACTGGATGACCTTAAATACTAAGAAGACAATCCATACCTGTAGGGGCACCACGAATAGCCCTGGACTTGGAGTGCCAAAATCCAACCTGATCTTTCCTAAAGGTCCCTATTCCCACTATTTGCTGGGGGAAGGATGCAATGACCCAGGCCAGGATGATCCTTCTAAATAGGGCTGGATTCCCTTAGAGGAATCTACATGTAAAACTGTTAAGTCAGAATTTGTGAAGGGTCTGAAATATTTCTCTTACTTGCAAGCTAACAAGTTAGACTGCCACCGTTTTATTTTATTTATTTATTTATTTTTTTTTAAAGATTTTTTATTTATTTATCTGAGAGAGAGAATGGGAGACAGAGAGCATGAGAGGGGGAGGATCAGAGGGAGAAGCAGACTCCCTGCCGAGCAGGGAGCCCGATGCGGGACTCGATCCCGGGACTCCAGGATCATGACCTGAGCCGAAGGCAGTCGCTTAACCAACTGAGCCACCCAGGCGCCCTGCC
>NW_028011718.1:0-824 GCF_054177405.1 Leptonychotes weddellii
TCACCTGGAGCGGCAGGCGTCCCCGCCTTCCCCGCCAGACTCTAGCACAACACTGGCGATTTGCAACAGGGTACAGAACCTGGCTGTAGGAAGAAAACATCAGATGCACGAACACACGGACCAAATCACACGGCCTGCCGAAGGGTCCTCGCGGGCAGGCTCTCCACGGGGCCAGAAGGACCCGGGGGAGATCTGCCGTTCCAGAGGCAGCCGGGGAGGGCCCAGCACAGGGCACACAGGGGCGCCTGCCCTCCTTCCTTGGCTCGGTGGACAGTCCGTGAGCACCTGCCCGTCCATGGAGCTTGGCCAACTCCCCTGGACCAAACAGGCGTGGGTCCCTGGACTTCGGGAGCTTAAATTCTAGTGATGTGACACACACACTACGAGGCAGTAAAAGTGAGCACCGAGTAGGGGGTGTGGGAAGGGGAGAAATGGCCCGGGGAAAAAAGGCAGAGCTGGTGGGGGCCCACTGAGAAGACCAGGTCCGAGCAGCCTGGAAGGGGCCACTGAAGGGTATGGGGCAAGTGTCCCAAGTGAAGGAGCAGGTGCAAAGGCCCCGTGGGTGGCTTCAGGGGCAGCGAGGAGCCCGGCATGGCGGGAGGGGGTCGGGGAGACGGGCGCGGGTAAGGCTGTGTCTAGAGCTCTGGCCTCCCCCTGGGAGGCACAGGGTGGGGGTCCGCATGTGCGTGTTGCCCACCTCCTCCCCGGGGCTCCAGGCACCGTGCTGTGTGGACGCTGGACCCTCCGGCCAGCTTTCCGGGTGGGCTGTGAGCTCCTGGCCGTCCAGGACCCGGGGGGCCGGGCACAGAAGGATGCTGAGGAGA
>NW_028011719.1:0-824 GCF_054177405.1 Leptonychotes weddellii
GGGTGTTATGCACAAACAATGAATCATGGAACACTTCATCTAGAACTAATGATGTAATATATGGGGATTAACATAAGAATAAAAAAAAAAAACAGATGAACAAATAAAGAAGATGTGGTGTATATATACAATGGAATATTACTCAGCAATCAAAAAGGATGAAATCTTACCATTCACAATGTCATGGATGGAACTAGAGGGTATCACGTTGAGCGAAATAAGTCAATGAGAGAAAGACAATTATCATATGGTTTCACTCATATGTGGAATTTAAGAAACAAAACGAAGGAGCATAGGGGAAGGGAGGGAAAAATAAAACAAGACGAACTCAGAGAGGGAGACAAACCATAAGAGACTCTCAACCATAGGAAACAAACAGGATTGCTAGAAGGGAGGTTGGTTGGGGGATGCGGTAACTGGGTGATGGGCATTAAGAAGGGCATGTGATATACTGAGCATTGGGTGTTACATGCAATGGACGAATAACTGAAATCTACATCTGAAATAATGTTACATTGTATGTTAACTAATTGAATTTAAATAAAATAAGTTAATTAAAAAAACACTCCTTGTGTGGCTAGTTGCCATGGCCACCACCACATGGAAGTGTTCAAGAGAACAAAAATGTCAATCACAGGTAAGAAGAAAAGACAGTGTTAAGACATTCAAGTCCAACTGAAGTCCTTGAAATCCCTAGAGCAGCTAAACATTCTGTAACTTGCCCTTCAGTCCTATGAGCTACCCCCGTAGTCTTTCCAACAAATTTTCTTTGTGTTACATATAGTTTGAGTTGAGTTTCTGTCTCTTAAAAACAGACAAGTTAT
>NW_028011720.1:0-824 GCF_054177405.1 Leptonychotes weddellii
CTTCCCTGAACAACTGTTTTTGAAGTTGAAGGCCAGGGGAGAGCCATACGAGAAAACATCACAGGCAGAGGTAATCACAAGTGCAAAGGTCCGGGGGTGCGCCTGGTCGGTTTGAGGAACAGATCAAAGACCAATGTAGAAAAAGAGGGAGCGCCGACAACTTTCTGCTGCGTTGTTACAGCAAGGTTTTTGGATTTTGTTCTCCCACCAGATTTTCCCACCCTTTGCTTGAGACGCTGGCAGGTACTGGGTTAAGCAAAGCTCTGAAGAAGCCAGAGATTTCCATTTGAAATAAAATCCTTTGTATATGCTTTCTGCTATCAGATCCAATTTACTATTGATATTCTCTTTAAAAAAATAATAATAATTTCCATTAGACTGAGGCCAGAATGCCCTGTGAAGCCTAGTGTGGTTTGCCAATTGATTCACAGAATGAAATCTTATCTAAAATCTTTTTATTTTATGCTATTAAGGACACAGAAGGGAGCAGCTGAGTAAAATTTTCCCCTGCCAGGTTAATGCACAGGGTCAGCTGGAAGTGGCCCCAGGGCTGTCTTAAAAAGATTGTCATTTGTGATTTCCCACTATTTTGTTTCCCGTTACCAGTAATTGAAAAAATTTTTTCTTCCCTTCGGGTGAAGTTAATGGATCGACACCTCCTTATTAGCACCTCAGATCTTTATTGGCGACTCCTTCCCAGGGCTGGCATCACCCCCCAGGGTGCCCATGGGAGGCATGGGGCGGGCAGCACGTTTGTTCACATTTCTCTGTGCTCCTCCAGCCAGCGGGTGGGGGGAGGGGGGAGGGAACTAGGGGGTGCCCAC
>NW_028011721.1:0-824 GCF_054177405.1 Leptonychotes weddellii
TGGATCCCAGGGGCTTTGGGTGGGTAGGGGGCTGGAGAGAGCCCCGTGGGACTGAAGCCAAGGGGGCTGGGTTGAGGGCGGGTCTCACTCCTAGGGGAAATACGTAGCACCAGGAAGCAGGAGTAAGGTCTTAAAGAGATTAGGCCAGCCCAGCAAGGGACAAACACTGTGGAGAACTGGGCTAGTCACATTTCTGGCATTTTGCAAATCAGGCTTATTATGTGCAAATTTAATTCAGTCTGTCTCCCAACCTACACAGTAGGACCGAGGCTGCTGAAGTACTTTTCCAATTAGCTCAGGAGCCAGAGTGGTCTGAGAGGACATCTGCCTTTGCATTAGAAATTGCAGGTAGGGAAGGGCACAGGCTTAACAGTATTCACAGGATGTCCATCACTGCACACACCTGGGAAACCAAACCTGGAGGGGGAAGAGAACCTTTGGACATGGCTAGGGAAGGCTGCGAGCTGTTTCCTTTTGGGCAGCACACAAATTAATAACATTGGAATTGTTTCTGCTTTGGATACAACTAATTGAAATGATTGAAATGGAAATGAACATGTGCTTTTGATGATTAGGAGATGAAAAAGAAACAATTACCATGAAGGTTAATAATGGGCAAAATAATTTTTTTTTTCTCCTCAACAATACAGATGCTCACGAGAGGAAATGTCCTTGAAAAACTTCTTAATTTTGCAATCCTCCACTGGAGACCCTAGAAAAAACTTCAAATACTTAAGGGCCAGATAAATTCTAAAGAAAACTCACAGAAGTAGTTCAAGTAAGGGGATAGAGCCAAAAACCCAGGTTGTCCCCAAGGTCTGAGT
>NW_028011722.1:0-824 GCF_054177405.1 Leptonychotes weddellii
AGCAAGACTGACAAGGAAAAAAGAGAAAAGAAACAAATTTCTAACATCAGCAATGAAATAGGGGATATCACTACAGAGCCTATAGATATCAAAGGATAATAAGGGAATACTACAAACAACTCTACACACATACATTTTAGACCTTATGTGACATGAAATAAACCCTCAAAAAACACAAACTACCACAATTTACCAAATAAAAAAGAGACAATTCAGATAACCCTATACCTGTTAAAGAAAATAAATTAATAATTTAAAAACTCTTCCTCCCCCAAATCTCCAGGCTGGGTAGTTTCACTGGGGAATTCTACGAAGCTTTTAAAGAAGAATGAACCAATAATTCTTCACAATCTCTTCCATAAAATAGAAGAGGAGGGAACAATTTCCAAGTGATTTTATGAAGCTAGTATTCCCCTAATACAAAAACTAGACAAAGACAGTACAAAATCAAAACAAAAAAGAGAAAGGATGTAATAATATCCTTCACTAGTATAGAGTCAAAAATCCTCAACAAAGTGTTGGCAAATAGAATTCAGCAATGTGTAAATAGAATTATACAACATTACCAAGTGGGGTTTATTCCAGGGATGTACAGTTGGTTTGAAAGTTGAAAATAAATCAATATAGGGCGCCTGGGTGGCTCAGTTGGTTAAGCGACTGCCTTCGGCTCAGGTCATGATCCTGGAGTCCCAGGATCGAGTCCCGCATCGGGCTCCCTGCTCGGCAGGGAGTCTGCTTCTCCCTCTGACCCTCCTCCCTCTCATGCTCTCTGTATCTCATTCTCTCTGTCTCAAATAAATAAATAAAATCTTTAAAAAAAAAAA
>NW_028011723.1:0-824 GCF_054177405.1 Leptonychotes weddellii
GCCTCAGCCTGGGCAGGCAGACCCGTCCTTCCTTCAGTAGGATCTGGTCCTCAGGAGGCTTCTCAGGTCCTCGTACAAATCAGCTTCTGGCAGGTGTCCTCCTAGACGTGCTGTTCTATCTGAAGCCCAGAGTAGGTTCAAGCCTGGCCCTTGTTTCCCATCACCTAGGCGAAGGATGAGACAAGAAGAAGCTTGCTGCATCCCCAGGGAAGCCAAGTGAGCAATGTCCAGAGATAATTGACCAAAGTGGATCACGCACATGGAGGAAATGGAGTAGTAACAACTAATATTTTATGGTTTGCAAACATACTTTCCTGTACTCTGTCTCATCTGAGAGAACCTTTACAGCGGTGAAGAAAGTTTAAAGTTGCCCACAAGCACACAGCCTGAGCTTTACGAGTTGGCTGGCAAGCCAGCTGTGTTAGGTTTGAATGCATCTCTCCCAGCAGCACCATCCTGGTGTTCTGTCTTCTATCCCCGTAGACTTGTATAATCCTGTGATACTTAGCTGACAAGCTATAATGATGCTGGGAGTCGTGGTAAACCACATGCGGATTTAGGCAGATGGTGTTTCAGAGACATGAAGCTTCAGGAAGCAAATTTTCTGACAGACTGCCCTCTTGGAACAAATTGGTGCAGATACCTTGGACACCATGGTTCGGAGAGAAAGTTATTAAAGCAGGCTGGAAGGGTTTAGCAGACCCTGGCTTGGCACCGCAATTAAAACTAAGCGTGCATTTTTTTTTTTTTATTCTTATGTTAATCCCCATACATTACATCATTAGTTCTAGATGAAGTGTTCCATGATTCATTGTTCGTGCACA
>NW_028011724.1:0-824 GCF_054177405.1 Leptonychotes weddellii
AGTCTTAGGAGGAAGTGACTGTCATTTTCGTGTTGGAAGGTAGAGCTTCAGTGTTAGGAAAATGCTTACAGAATGTAAAGTCAGAGGAAAGATAAATAGGATCTCGTGGCCAAAGGCTTTCCAAAGTTTGGCAACTCAAAAGGTTGAAGAGGCTTCTTCAGAATAAAATTCTGACCTTACAGCCTTTCAAGCAGTGTTCTCCAAAAGGTAGTTTCTATAACATATGTGGTACACATTATGATGTCACGTAGCTCACAAACTTAAAAATTGGTTATTTATGCATTTATATAACACATACTAAACAAAAGAGGCACAATTAAACTTGTGAATTTATTTGCAGTAGGTTAGGATAATTTTTTAAAAGTGAGTCAATTTAAAATTGATTTAAACAAAATTATAAATAACTCCATAGATGTATAAATAAGGAATGTGGGATATGAATAAATTTAAAAATATTTGAGAAATATTAAGTCAGCAAAGACAATGCATCTTAAAAAAAAATGGTACCCTGAGCTCAGAGTTTTGAAGGAACGGTACTTACAAATGTGAAGGGACAGAAAACAAAAACAAAAAACAAAGACAACATCATGCCATGAACCTTTAAGAACATTTCAGCTGACCATATGATCCAGCAATTGCACTACTGGGTATTTACCCCAAAGATACAAAAGTAGGGATCCGAAGGGGTACATGCACCCCGATGTTTATAGCAGCAATGTCCACAATAGCCAAACTGTGGAAAGAGCCAAGATGTCCATCGACAGAGGAATGGATAAAGAAGATGTGGTATATATATACAATGGAATATTATGCAGCCATCAAAA
>NW_028011725.1:0-823 GCF_054177405.1 Leptonychotes weddellii
CTGCTCCCTGGACTCACCCAGTGGGGAACGTCAAGGAGGGCCTTGCACCAGCCTCAGGAAAAGGCAGAGCAGGCTGGTGCCTCTGCCCCTGGGAGAGTCTGGGGCGCCAGGAGGCCCCCTGAGGAGCGCTTTCCTCCCTCTCTCCCTCAGCTCGCCCAAGCTGCTGACCAAACCCCAGAACCCCCAGGTTCCAGCTGAACCTTCAGGGAGCACTCAGGTCCTGCCGAGTCCCAGGGTTCTTGTGACAAAGGGACAGGGGAACAGCACAGCACCCTCTGGATCCTTCCTTATGAATTAGCTTAGGCAACAGCACACTGACGAGCTGCCTAACTTCACAAACAGAATCTCAGAAAATGGGAAAAAATGTTTTATAAGTTGTTAGATACTCATGAGTCCCAGAACCTTTGAGGGAGATTGAAAACATCTCTAGGCTGGATGTCCACACGACACAAGGGAGTTGGGGGGACGTTACTTTTACAATAGAACCTGTATCCACGGAGAAGCCGGAGGTTTACTCTTCACTGAGTGCAGCTGAGACGTGTTATTTTGCACAAGCCAGAAGCGGGGCACCCCAGCCACAATGGGGCTCTGACCTCCCGGCCTCACTGAGGTCCTGCTCAGGGCATGGGCCGGGCCAGGAGCTGATGACCTTGGAGACCGTGCACAGTGTGCAGAGGACAGAGACAGGCGGTACACGGGGAAAATGCCTATGCCTTAAAAACCAATTTAAGAATGCTGAATTCAGGCAGCTTTCTGCCTTTCCCAGCGCGGGGTGAGGCCTGCCTCTGTCGCTGTCCCAGCCCCTGCTCTGACAGTAGTCACA
>NW_028011726.1:0-11709 GCF_054177405.1 Leptonychotes weddellii
AAAGGTTCCGATTTTGTGCTCCGCGGCTCTATCACTTGCCAGAAGCGGCCGACGGAGGCCCCTCCCCCGCCGTCTATCCTCCCGAATATTGCCTCGGATTCACTTCTCCGCACGTCCTACCTTCCAGAAAGTGGTCACTTTTCTGATGAGAGAGTTGTTGGTCTTCTTTTCTTCGATCTCCTGTTGAGTTTGTAGGTGTTCAGAATGGTTTGATCCCTATCCAGCTGAATTCCTGAGAGGAGACGAAATCCAGGTCTCCTACTCCTCCGCCATCTTGCTCCGCCCCCTCCTAATTTCTTTTTCTACAATTACATTGTTAGTGTATAGAACAGGAACTGATTTCTGTGCATTGATTTTTTATCCTGCCACATTATTGAATTGCTGTATGAGTTCTAATAATTTAACGGTGGAGTCTTTTGGTTTTCCCACATAAAGTATCATGTCATCTGCGAAGAGAGAGTGTTTGACTTCTTCTTTGCCAATTTGAATATCTTTTATTCCTTTTGTTGTATGATTGCTGTTGCTAGGACTTCTAGTACTATGTTGACCGATAGCGGCAAGAGTGGGCATCCTTGTTGTGTTCCTGATCTTAAGGGGAAAGCTCTCAGCTTGACCCCTTGAGAATGATATTCACTGATGGCTTTTCATAGGTGGTTTTTATGAAATTGAGGAATAGGCCCTCTATCCATACACTCTAAAGAGTTTTAATCAGGAAAGGATGTTGTATTTGTCAAATGCTTTTTCTGCATCATTTGAGAGGATCATATGGTTCTTGTCTTTTCTTTTATTAATGTGTTCTATCACAGTGATGATTTGCAGATGTTGAACCACCCTTGCATCCCAGTAATAAATCCCACCTGGTTGTGATGAATAATCCTTTTAATGTACCGTTTGATCCTATTGGCTAGTAGTTTGGTGAGAATTTTGGTATCCATGCTGATTCTTCTGTAATTCTCCTTTTTGCTTTTGGGATCAAGGTTATGCTGGCCTCATAGAACGAGTTTGGACGTTTTCCTTCTGTTTCTATTTTTTGAAAGAGCTTCAGAAGAATAGGAATTATTTCTTCTTTAAATGTTTGGTAGATTTCTGCTGGGAGGCCATCTGGCCTGGACTCTTGTTTTTTGGGAGGTTTTTGATTACTGTTTCAATTTTGTTACTGATTATTGGTCTATTCAGATTGTCAATTTCTTCCTGTCTTAGTCTTGGTAGTTTATCAGTTTCCAGGAAGGCATTCATTTCTTCCAGGTGGCTTAATCTATTGGCATATATTTGCTGATAATAATTTCTAATAATTGTTTCTATTTCCTTGGTGTTAGTCGTGATCTCTCCCCTTTAATTCATAATTTTATTAATTTAGGTCTTTTCTTTTGGATAAGTCTGGCCAGAGGTTTATCAATCTTATTAATTCTTTCAAAGAACCAACTTCTAGTTCTGTTGATCTACTCTACTTTTTTTATTTTTTAGTAACATATAATGTATTTGTTTCAGGGGTACAGGTCTGTGACTCATTAGCCTTACACAATTCACAACGCTTACCATAGCACATACCCTCCCAATGTCCCTCACTCATTTAACCCATCCCGCTTGCCCCCTCTCCACCGAAGCCACCCTCAGTTTGTTTCCTGAGATTAAGAATCTCTTATGGTTTGTCTCCCTCTCTGGTTTCCTCTTGTTTCATTTTTCCCTCCCTTCCCATATAATCCTCTGCCTTGTTTCTCAAATTCCACATATCACTGAGATCATATGATACTTGTCTTTCTCTGATTGACTTATTTCGCTTAGCATAATACACTCTAGTTGCATCCATGTTGTTGCAAATGACAATATTTCATGTTTTAATGGCTGCATAATATTCCATTGTATATATATTACCATATCTTCTTTATCCATTCATCTGTTGATGGACATCTGGGCTCTTTCCATAGTTTCGCTATTGTGGACATTGCTGCTATAAACATCGGGGTGCATGTACCCCTTCAGATCACTACATTTGTATCTTTGGGGTAAATACACAGTAGTGCAACTGCTGGGTCATAGGGTAGCTCTATTTTCAACTTTTTGAGGAGCCTCCATACTGTTTTCCAGAGTTATAGCCCTACCTTCTAAATGCTTGATTAGAATTTCAATATCATTTCCATTCTAATCCATTAGCCAGAAATTAGGTCAGTCACATTGTCACACTTAACCAAAAGGGAGCCTGGGAAATGTAGCCTTCATTATGTCTGGCCATATGTATTGCTTGGGGTTATATTACTATAGAAGATTTTCCCTTATGGTCGGATCACTACATATGTAATTTTGGGGTAAATACCCAGTAGTGCAATTGTTGGGTCATAGGGTAGCTCTATTTTAAACTTTTTAAGGAACCTCCATACTGTTTTCCAGAGTGGCTGCACCAGCTTGCATTCCCATGAACAGTGTAGGAGGGTTCCCCTTTCTCCACATCCTCAACAACATCTGTCATTTCCTGACTTCTTAATTTTAGCCATTCTGACTGGTGTGAGGTGGTATCTCATTGAGGTTTTGATTTGGATTTCCCTGATGCCGAGTGATGTTGAGCACTTTTTCATGTATCTGTTGGCCATTTGGATGTCTTCTTTGCAGAAATGTTTGTTCATGTCTTCTGCCCATTTCTTGATTGGATTCTTTGTTCTTTGGGTGTTGAGTTTGATGAGTTCTTTATAGATTTTGGATACTAGCCCTTTATCTGATATGTCATTTGCAAATATCTTCTCCCATTCTGTCGGTTGTCTTTTGGTTTTGTTGACTGTTTCCTTTGCTTTGCAAAAGCTTTTTATCTTGATTAAGTCCAAAAGTTCATTTTTGCTTTTGTTTCCCTTGCCTTTGGTGATGTATCTAGGAAGAAGTTGCTGCAGCTGAGGTTGAAGAGGTTCTTGCCTGTGAGGATTTTGATAGACGCCTGTCTCATATTGAGGTCTTTCACTCATTTTGAGTCTATTTTTGTGTGTACTGTAAGAGAATTTCAATTTTAATATCATTTCCATTCTAATCCATTAGCCTAATTAGGCTAATTAGGTCCAGTTTCATTCTGCATGTGGCTGTCCAATTTTTCCAACACCATTTGTTGAAGAGCCTGTCTTTTTTCCATTGGATATTTTCTCCAGCTTTGTCAAAGATTAGTTGACCATAGAGTTGAGGGTCCATTTCTGGGCTCTCTATTCTGTTCCATTGATCTATGTGTCTGTTTTTGTGCCAGTACCATACTGTCTTGATGATTACAGTTTTTTTTTTTAATATTGTATTTATTTATTTTGACGGAGAGAGAGAGACAGTGAGAGAGGGAACACAAGCAGGGGGAGTGGGAGAAGGAGAAGCCGGCCTCCCGCCAAGCAGGAAGCTGGATGAGGGGCTCGATCCCAGGACCCTGGGATCATGACCTGAGCTGAAGGCAGACACTTAACGACTGAGCCACCCAGGTGCCCCGATGATTACAGCTTGGTAAAAGATCTTGAAGTCCAGAATTGTGATGCCACCAGCTTTCCTTTTCTTTTTCCACTTTCCTCTGGCTATTCGGGTTTTTTTCTGGTTCCATACAAATTTTAGGATTATTTGTTCCATTTCTTTGAAAAAAGTTGATGGTATTTTGATAGGGATTGCATTGAATGTGTAGATTGCTCTAGGTAGCATTGATGTCGTCACAATATTTGTTCTTCCAATCCATGAGCACTGAATATTTTTTCCATTTATTTGTGTCTTCTTCAATTTCCTTCATGAGTATTTTATAGTTATCTGAGTACAGATTCTTTGTCTCTTTGGTTATATTTATTCCTAGGTACCTTATGGTTTTGGGTTCAATTGTAAACTCCTTAATTTCTCTTTCTTCTGTCTGTTGGTGTATGGAAATGCCACTGATATCTGTGCATTGATTTTATATCCTGTCATTTTCTGAATTCCTGCTTGAGTTCTAGCAGTTTTGGGGTGGAGTCTTTTTGGTTTTCCACATAAAGAATCATATTATCTGCAAAGAATGAGAGTTTGACTTATTTGCTAATTTGGATGCCTTTTATTTCTTTTTGTTGTCTGATTGCTGTGGCTAGGACTTCTAGTACTGCGTTGAATAGCAGTGGTGATAGTGGACATCCCTGCCATGTTCCTGACCTTTCTTTTTGCTTAACTTTCAGTGGCTTTTTCATGTCAGAATGTAAATGTAGGCATACATCTATCTCTTCATGTATAGTGTGCATAGCACACACAGACCCACAGTATAGTCACCAGCAGGTAGACACTGATGCCCGACTTCCTGAGTTCAAAAAGCTGCTCCACCTGCAAGCTTGTGGCCACCAGCAAGTTGTTTAAACTCTTCATGTCAAAGTTTATTAATCTTTCAAATGATAATAAAACCTAGGATTGTTGTGAAGATTAAATAAGATGGCATGTAGAACAGAACATTTCTGATGCAGAGTAAGTGCTCAGTAAGTATTTGCTATATTCACACAGACACACATGAGACAGTAGACAATGTGTTGGGTTAACATAGACACAGATGTACAGATAGCGCCTAGGTACATTAGTACTCAGCAATACACACAGAGAGACACAGACAGCATAAGCACATGTACATATCTGTACACATACAAACTTGTTCATGTCACAGACCTAACCAATATCACAGAATCTGGAACCCCCATCTCACTCCATTTTCACTTGGGAACCTCCTGTTCTCCTTGGAGTAAGTTCATATGCTCCTGTGTGAAAGACTGGAATTTCCCTAGGTTGAATGTTGCTCTTTTGGGTAGAATTTACAACAGTGCATTTACTTTATAGGTGTTACTACAGTGTGGACTCCCATAGGGCAGGGGCTGTTTTCATCTTAGTTCTAGCTGGTACCTGGACCCCATCTAATTCCTTAACACCTAACATAGTGCCTTTTAGTCTGTATCCTGCATTTTTATGAATGGCTGAATGGCTGAATGAATGAATGAATGAACAAATGAGCAAGAAAACAGATGAATGTACCTAACACATATTGATGATGCTTTTTCCCTTGTGACCACTTGATCACACCAAGAAAGTAGTGCATAAATAGCAGCACTGTGGTTATCATTAGTTCAGCTGTCATCCCTGTTGCTTTCTGACACCCAGATGTTCCCACTCTATTAAGACACAAGAAGTAATCCCTTATATTTGCAAATCTAAAACTTGTGGGTCTCAGATTTAATTATACATAAAAATAATTTGTAGACCTGTTTAGGAATGTACACTTAGGCCTTGTTCCTAAAAATTCTGATTTTATTGGGTCTGAGATGAGGCCCAGGGAGCTTTATTTATAATATGCACTCATGGTGATTCCAACATGGCTGGTCTAAAGACCATACTGTGAAGAACACTAATCTAACACAATTTTTACATCTAACATAAGATTTGAATCCTATAGAGAAAGATAGATGGAAATGCTTATGCCCATTTTATGGATTGAATCCTTAGGCTGGATCCACATTACACATAATGGAGCTGGGGCTGGGGTTTAAGTCCTATACACCTAGGACCTTTCCTTGCCAGCAAGTGTCAACACTGAAAGTTGAAGGAGTTTACATTGCTCCTCCCTAGAGACTGAAAATGGAGGGCAAGTGGTGAACCCAGACTTCTCCCACCTGAAAGTAACAAAGTAATGTGTTTTCCCTGCCAGAGTAGCTAAAGGGGTTGTCAGGCTAGGACATCTCACATTCATTATTTGAAATTAATCAATATAACCTACCATGGTAACAGTCTAAAGAAGAAAATAATCATGTGATCATATCATTGAAGGAGAAAAATCATTTGATAGAATTCAACACCTATTTATGAAAAAGTTCTAAGAAAAATAAGAATTAGTTGAAGAGAATTTGCTCAACTTAATAAAAAAAGTCTACAAAAAAATCCATAGTTAGCAGTATACTTAGTGTTATCATGTTCATGAATTGGGATATTCAACAGAGCAAAGATGTCAATTCTCTCCAAATTAATATAAAGCTTTATGTAATTCTTATCAAAATTCTAGCAAACACTTTTGTAAAGGTAGACAAAGTTATCCTAATATTTATATCAAAAGGCAACAAAACTAGAAAAGCTAAAACAACTTTTAAAAAGGAGAATAAAATGTTGCCTGGGTGGCTCAGTTGGTTAAGTGTCTGCCTTTGGCTCAGGTCATGATTCCAGGGTCCTGGGATTAAGCCATGCATTGGGCTCCCTGCTCAGTGGGGAACCTGCTTCTCCCTCTCCCTCTGCCCTTCCCGCTGCTTGTGCTCTCTCTCTATAATAAATAAATAAAATCTTAAAAAAAAAGAATAAAGTCGGAATAATCAGTGTACCCAATTTCAAGACTTACCATATGTCTACAATAACCAATACTCTGTTGTATTGGTGGAGGGTGGAGGGGAGCAAATTTTGCCACTCCAACCTATGTCTCTTTGGCATATCTATTATTTAAGCTGATTATTTTTAAGAGATTGCAGACACAAGAGAAGCTCTGAAAACCAAGAAGTTACCCTTTCTGTAAGAGACATATACATGTATAAATAAGGAAAACATCCATTTGAAGGACATCTCCCTTGCTTTACTAGGAAGAGGGGTAAACTCTAAACCTCTAGAAATTGTTATCAATGAAGAAGGCAAAGACTTAACTTGCATAACAACACTGTCCTTGTTTATTGTACTTTATCTAGTGGCCTCCATAATGCCCTATCCATCTTTCATCTTTAGCTGAAGATATTATTTAAAATGATGGCTTCAAACATTTCAGGGAGTTACTCAGTTTTCCTGGGTCTCTCCCATATTATTAAACTTTTCTTTGATTTTCTCCTGTTAATCTGTCTCATGTCAATGTGATTCTTAGGCCAGTTAGAGAATCTGTAAAGAATTTATTTTTTCTCTCCAACAATGGAACAACATACAGAAACGAGAAATAGACCTGAAAAAATATGCCCAACTTATTTTTGACAAAAGTGCAAAAGCAATTTAACAAATGGTGCTAAAGCAATTGGACATCCACAGAAAACAAAATGAACCTCAACTTGTCTCACACCTTACATAAAATTAACTCAAAATGGATCACAGACATAAATGTAAAACATCAAGCTATAAAATTTTTAGAAAATAAACATAGGGAAAAATCTCTGGGATCTAGGTCTACACAGAGTTTTTAGACTTGATTTAGACTGCCCATATTCTGATTACAGTATCATCTCTGGTCTATAGCTCCTGAGGGAGGCAGGTATGGTAGCAGGCATCTTCCACTCTCTGTGCCTGCCACTAGTAACCAGAAAAAAAAAAATCACCTCACATGCCAGGAAGTCCTCGGGGGATGACTACATTTATTTCCTAGGACTTTAGAGGTTATAGCTCCAAATCCCAGCTGGATTTGTTTAGAGGTTGTAGGTGATACTACAAGCCCTTCTAATTGATTATCTTTCTTGCCTCTCATTGGTATAGTGAACTTACACTCTCCCAGGTTGCTCTCATGTGTTGCCTGGGCAATTAACAGATATTCTGTGTGTGAATGGGACCACTGTTAGTCTGCCAGGGCCCCTTGCCTCTCTGACTGCTGTGGTGAGATGTGCAAGGCAGGGATATTGTCAGTATGGAAAAAATCATATCTAGCAATGGCCTAATTATGGCCTAAAGAGTTTGAGGTCATGGTGTTCTGCATGTATGTTATAAAATTCTGAACAATGAAGTTAACATGACCAGAAAATAAATTATCACTCATATCTTGCATTTTCTTTATAAACTTGTATTTATAGTCATTGCAAGTGAAACACAACAACTTTTGGGAGAGTTATCAGAATGCAGTGTTTATGGGCAACATGACAGGTGATGCAGCATCATGAGTAATGATGGAACCAGCATTAGATAAATGGTATTAGGGAACTGTAGAGGAAAGGTGAGTTGTGTTGTTTCCATACAATCAGGTTCCAAAGAGTTATAGTGCTGTGAGTTATAACAGTGTGGTTGACTTCTCCCAGTGGGGGACATGAAATTATTTAGAAATGACATATCTGACAATAAAGAAAAGACTTAGACAAGAAGGGATGGTGCTATACATTAGTAGTACCTTCACACTCACTGATGGGACAAAAACCAAACATATAGGTAACTCTTATCTGTCTTATTTTATTTTTTTCTGTGATAAATTGCTCTACCTCATGTTGGCCAATGGATTATGTAACACACAACTTTTTTTGTTTATAGAGGCAGGACCCTGTGCAGTAGGTGGCCATTCTGCATAGAGATATTGAGGATCCAATATCTATATAAAACTACTTCACAGTATAAATAATGTTGTTTAAATATTAGGGCTTGATAGTAGGCTTTTATTCCCCCATCTTTTCCTAGCTTTTTTGTTAAGAGGATTGGAAAAAAAAATGGATGAGAAAGTTTTTGTGAATATTGATATGCTTGGCAAATATCAGCATCATTCTTTTTTTTTTTTAAATAGTTTCAGAGTAGAATTTAGTGATTCATCAGTTGTATCTAATACCCGGTGCTCATTACATCAAGTGCCCTCCTTGATGCCCATCACCCAATTATCCCTTCCCTCCACTCACTTCCCCTCCAGTAATCACCAGTTTGTTTTCTAGAGTTCAGCATCTCTTATGGTTTGCCTCCCTCTCAATTTTCATTTTATTTTTCCTTCCCTTCCCCTATGTTCATTTGTTTTGTTTCTTAAATTCCACATATGAATGACATCGTATGGTATTTGTCTTTCCCTGACTGACTTATTTCATGTAAGCATCATTCTTAATACTAAGCTGGGTGGGCTGACACAAGGTGAGAAGGGATGTGCTCAGGGTCATAAAGCTTGGTCTGATGGATATAGGACATGAAGTTCTCACATCCTCTTGAGCATTCTCTTCAAGTCTGTGCCTGATGCACAACATGCTGAGAGACATGAGCCATAGGCAGGCTCCCAGCTGGATTTGTTTGCCTGCTGAAACCCCTTCTATTACAATCCTACTTATTGAAGCAGCTTCCATTTGTCAAAAAAGGGGCAACTTTCCATGATAAATAATACTGGTGTAATCAAGTATTTCCTAATAGGTCCAACTACATTTAACTTTTACCATCAAAACATTTTTTCCACTTTCATTTTCAATTTCCTCATCTATAAAATGGTGATGGTGATACCTGATCTGTTTTATGGGACAATTATTAGATTCAATGATGATGATGGTGGTGGAGATGATAATGATGGTGATGATGATGGTGATGATAACAGCAACAATACAATGACAACAATAGTTGCCATTCACAGTGTGAATATATTGTGACAGTCACTTTAGTAAGCTCTCTACAAGCACTGTCTCATTTTATCCTCACAACAATACTAGGAAGCAGATGAGGACATTTCACAAGAGGATGCTAGGCACAAAGAAGATGAGTAGTATGTCCAAAGTCACATAGCAACTGTGATGACAGCTGCAGGACACTGTTGCTGCCCTTGGTCCCTCTGATATCTGGACCAGGCAGATGAGGTGGAAAATAAGAAGGTGAGTCTTAGAGTCTCTGTGAAAGGCAGCAGGAATTTTGTCCAGATAGCAGGATAGGGTACAGGAATCCAGGTTTTTCACTCTACCAGAGAGGAGGGCCTAGTGTGGAAATAGAGCTGCCTTAACATGACATCTTGAGTTGCTGTGTTAAAGTCTTGTGTCTTATTCTCCACTTGTAACATGGACATGGTCTCCTTTACCTTTCAGAAACAGTGCTCTTGTAATGATGGGTAAAGGGAAAGCACAGGAATTCCAGTTTTCTACTCTAAACAGCTCCACATGTGATTTCTTTTTCTTCTCCAGTGTTGAATCTTTGAACAAGGCCAGACCTAGGCAGAGGTAGCGTAGCATATGAAGCATGCAATCAGAACAAAGGTAGACTCATTCTTGGTGTAGGATCATGGGGGATCCCTGATGTCTAGGATGTTGTCCCTGGTCCTGAATCATAAAAATGTCTGTGGGTTCTGAGGGAGGAAACAGAGCTACATGGCAGAGGGGTGAGAAGTGAGTTAGTGAGCATTTCGGATTCAGGGCAGCAGTGAGTTACCACAGGTGCAGAAGTGTCTTCACAGTTAAATAGAGCAAAGTCACACCTGTCAGCTCTGGTGATAGCTTTCTTCCTGGAGCAGGTTCTCTATCTAAATTCTTTTAGGCAGTTAGGGATGGGGGAGGTAAATTTCTTCTTGAGTATTTTGCCTTCTGCTGTTTTTAGCTTGGCATAATCTGAATGCCAAAGTGGCCCATCTTAAGGCAATTCCTTCTGAACCCCTACAGAGACCTTTGTTCAGGTGTGGCTGGTACAAGGGTTTAAAACCACTTTGGCTGTACCTGGTTCTGAGTTCTCAAGAAGGTGGGCTGAGGGGACACCATGACAGCCCTGGAAACTTCTATCACTCAAAGCTGAGTCATGTCTGTAAGAGTCCTCCCTGGTTGGTTCAGACTTGCCCAGGGTCCTAGAACAGCACCCTCAATGGGATGGCCATACCTCACAGTCCTGGGAGGCTGCACAAATGTAGCAGGAAAAAAAAAAAAAAAAAGACTGCCCAGTAGCTGTTTACAAAATTCTTGTGCTCTGTAAAAAAGACTGTAAAAATGGCCTAGAAGCTGCAGAAAAGACTAGGCAGGTTATTTCAGTGACTAAATAGCTGTGAGACTGACTGAATCAACAGAGAGAAGTGCTCAGTTTCACAGTTTGGATCCTGCTGCTGGCCTTGCTGAGGTTTATTCAGTTTTAGACTGCAGGCTTTGGTCCTCATGGCTGTCCATTGATTCCCCCAGGGGACACAAGGAGGAGCCTGGACTGAATCTCAACCACTTCTTTGCTGTTCAGGACTTTAGGGGACAGACTGAGGATGGAATACCCTGATCACTTCACTGCTCAGATGCCCCATGGTAAAGTCAGGAGACTTTAGTACATAATTCTATTCTTTCCATTTCTCATTTGTGGAAACTGAAGCTAAGAGAATATTAACAACTTGTCTCAGGCCTCAAGGTGTGTGTGTGTAAAAGAACTGGAATTTGAACCTAGCTCATATAGCAGAAAAATCCTATTTGGTTCATACTCATGTTCCCCAAAGGAAAGTGATCTTCCTCCAGTGCTCTGGCCACTCCTTGAGACATGATCCATGGAGTGTCTTTGCCAATGAGCCAATGCAGGTGACCCCACCTGTACATGCTCAGGCCTTCACCACATATCCTTTGGGTGCATGTTTCCTCTCCCCTTGGCCTGCTGCTTAGATGAGATGATGGCCCCATCTCCATTCTGACCTTTTCAGCCCTCCATTTTGTCTTTACCCACTAAGAGACAAAGAAAAAAATCCCTTCATTCTTTGGTCTATAATATATCTCAATTTTGTATTTTAAAAGGCAGTGATTTATATGATAGAATGTTCCTTTAAACATTCTAAAAAGTGGGTTTATTGGAAAATTTTTACCCTGTTTGATTATCTAAATGCTCTTGTATTTCAAGAATGAGTGTATATACTTTAGATGATAGGAGGCAAGATGGTGAAGGAGTATGGGACCCCACTTCAATTGGTCCCCTGAATTTAGCTGGATATCTACCAACCAAACCATTCTGAACACCCACTGAATCAGCCTGAGATGTAAGAATTTACATCTGGATCCCTACAAGCAGAAAAGCACTGCCTGTCCAAAGGTAGGGAGGGTGGAGTCAAGAATCTGTGGAGAGAGAGATCAGAAGATAAACAAAAGGGGAAGGGAG
>NW_028011727.1:0-823 GCF_054177405.1 Leptonychotes weddellii
TGAGGGTGATGAAAAGTAGCTGAATTCAATATATTTTGAGAGTAAAGCAGCAAGGTTTTCTGATAGGTTGAATGTGAGGTGGGAGAGAAAGGCATGAAGAATTACACCACAGTGCTTAGCCTGATTAGTTAGAAAATGGAGTCACCATTAACTGAGAGGAGATCATAGGAATAGCTGGGGGAGTGGCAGGCAGAGGGAGACTAAACCTAACCCTAACCCTGCTTAGCAAGGAGCCCGACGCAGGACTCGATCCCAGGATCCTGAGATCATGACCTGAGCCAAAGGCAGATGCTTAACCGACTGAGCCTCCCAGGCATCCCCTGACTGGAGATTCCTATTTCAGAGTCATTAACTATTAGATGGGATTGAAAGCCAAGAGAATGGATGAGATTGTCTAAGGAGTGAACACATAGAAAAGAGAAGCGTCCAAGGACTGAGCCCTGCAACACCCCAGCATCTAGCGGAAAGAGAAAGGGAGAAGAACCAGCATGAGACTAAGAAGGAGGGCTCCTGGGTGGCTCAGTGGGTTAAGCGTCTGCCTTCGGCTCAGGTCATGATCTCAGGATCCTGGGATCGAGTCCTGCGTCGGGCTCCTTGCTAAGCAGGGTTAGGGTTAGGTTTAGTCTCCCTCTGCCTGCCACTCCCCCAGCTATTCCTATGATCTCCTCTCAGTTAATGGTGACTCCATTTTCTAACTAATCAGGCTAAGCACTGTGGTGTAATTCTTCATGCCTTTCTCTCCCACCTCACATTCAACCTATCAGAAAACCTTGCTGCTTTACTCTCAAAATATATTGAATTCAGCTACTTTTCATCACCCTCA
>NW_028011728.1:0-823 GCF_054177405.1 Leptonychotes weddellii
CACCCTTGCCCCCTCCCAGCTAAGTAATCTGCTCGGGTTTGCTCTCCGGAGCTTTTGTTTCCTGCGAGCTTTTCCGTACAGCTTTGGAGGCGGAGAGTGAAAATGGCGGCCTCCCAATCTCCGCTCCAGAGGAGCCGAGAACTCAGGACCCCACTCCTCAGTGCACCCCCGGAGAAAAGCAGTCACTCCTGTCTCCCTGGGCTCTGGCCACACTCCATGCTACCTGGCCTGTGACCCAGCATTTTCATTTCCGGCACATGACCCCATGTGGAGTCTCCAAACCCAGCAGATCCCTGCAGTGCACTCTTGTGCCGCTCCTCCTGGGGGAGGAAAGGGAGTCTCCCCGGATCTGCTGCTTGTTGGGTCCCTGCTGGAAGAGCAGTGGCCGGACTGTGTCATGGATCATGGTTTATGGCCACCCTGAGCTGAGAGCCCATTCCTCGGCTCCGTCTCTGCAGCCAGCTCCCCCGCTCCAATACCTGGGAGCTCTGCTGCACTCAGGCACCCCCGGTCTTTCTGTGACCCTGAGGGTCCTGAGGCCACACTGTCCCAGCGAGTGTTCCACCTCCCGCTTAGCCACTGGAGCGACGTCCCTCAGCGGAGTCGACTTCTAAAAGTTCTGATTTTGTGATCTGCTGCTCTATCACTTACGAGACATGGCTGATGGAAGCCCCCTCCCCCGCTGCCTATCCTCCTGAATATCGCCTTAGATTCACTTCTCTGCACGTCCTGCCTTCCAGAAAGTGGTCGCTTTTCTGTTCAGAGAGTTGCTGCTATTCTTTTCTTCGATCTCCTGTTGAGTTTGTAGGCTTCAGAATGGTTT
>NW_028011729.1:0-823 GCF_054177405.1 Leptonychotes weddellii
AAAATGTTGGAAATGGGTGGAAAAGCATTTGGCTGTGCTCACAGCCAACATTACAGAGTACTGGCAAGCTGCTGCCCCAATGCTAATGTTCATCCTCCAGCAACCTTGTGAAGTGGACCCCACCATCACCATCATCCCATTTTACAGATAAAGAAACGGAGGCACCAAGAGATGAAATGGGAGTAAAGCGAAGAGCAAGGATGAGAGCAGAGGCAGCCTAGCTCTAAGACACAAGCTCCTCACTTCTGGGCTTTAACGAGAATCATTTCTAATACCTGAGGGAGGTGGGCTATGTAGCTTTCCGAAGGAAAAATAAAATACAATCTAAATCAGAGAAACATTTTCAGTTACTAAAAATACTGTATGCCATCTAGTTTACCTCCTCTGAAAGAAGAACAGGTAATTGATTCCCACTGGAGCTGGAACATATTTACTGGTTTTAATGCACCTCTTTGACAGTCTCCTAATGCATTAAATTCAAACATCTGTAAACAAGCCCTTCTGACCATTTAATAATCCAGCTTTCTCACCATGATTAACAGTGGTTTCCCCTCCTCCTGATTTTCCTTGCACATGGATTTAATACCCGGGTTTGACCTTCATGATTATGTCTCATTTTCCAGGCAATCTGTCATGTGCATTGTTTATCGTCCCATCATCGGAGAAAAGCCAGTAGGTCCTTCTAGCAGTTAATCTCTCGCAAGAGGGCAATTGGTTTATGATCTGGAACGAAATTATTGAGCTCAACTTACGATCAGTCAAACGATGACAAAGTAGTTTCCCTGCTGCATTTTACAAGGGAATTGTCTGCTTTGTCCAGCCT
>NW_028011730.1:0-823 GCF_054177405.1 Leptonychotes weddellii
TGATAGATACATAGATACATAGATACATAGATAGATGATAGATAAATGATAGATGATGGATAGATAGATAGGTGATAGATAGATGATAGATAGATAGATGATAGATAGATGATAGATATAGATAGATGATAGATAGATATAGATAGATATAGATAGATGATAGATAGATATAGATAGATGATAGATGATAGATGATAGATACATAGATAGATAGATAGATGATAGATGATAGATACATAGATACATAGATAGATGATAGATAAATGATAGATGATGGATAGATAGATAGGTGATAGATAGATGATAGATAGATAGATGATAGATAGATATAGATAGATAGATATAGATAGATGATAGATCGATAGATGATAGATAGATGATAGATGATAGATAGATATAGATAGATGATAGATATAGATAGATATAGATAGATGATAGATAGATATAGATAGATAGATGATAGATAGATGATAGATGATAGATAGACAGATACATAGATAGATAGATGATAGATAGATAAATGATAGATAGATGATGGATAGATAGATAGGTGATAGATTTTAATACAGAGTCAATAGTATGTCCCTATCTATTGAATGTGGGAGATCAGTGACATAACCTTGAAATAACAAAAATCTATGCTACTCCAAGATTTTTGACCTGAGCTACCATAGGCCAAGTTTGGGGTGGGGGCTGGGGGTGCATTGCTTGATATCAAACATTTGACTTTGGATGGGTAAGGGTTTACGATGCCTATTAAAGAACTAAGGGGGAATAACAAGCGAACAACTAGGGAAGTCTGGAATTCAATGGAAATACTATC
>NW_028011731.1:0-823 GCF_054177405.1 Leptonychotes weddellii
AAAACTGGAGGTATCACAAGTCCAGATTTCAAGTTATATTACAAAGCTGTAGTGATCAAAACAGTATGGTACTGACACAAAAATAACCACATAGATCAATGGAACAGAATAGAAAACCCATAAATAGATCCACAATTATATGGTCAATTAATCTTCAACAAGGGAGGAATAAATGTAACAATGGCAAAAAGACTGTTCTCTTCAACAAATGGTGTTGGGAAAACAGGACAGAAACATGAAAAAAAAAATGAAACTGGACCACTTTCTTACACCATACACAAAAATAAACTCAACAGGGATTAAAGACCTAAATGTGAGACCTGAAACCATAAAACTCCTTCAAGAGAGCACAGGCAATAATCTTTATGACATGGGCTATAGCAACTTCTTCTAGATAGGTCTCCTGAGGCAAAGGAAACAAAAGCAAAAATTAACTATTGGGACTTCATCAAGATTAAAAGCTTCTGTACAGTGAAGGAAACAATCAACAAAACTAAAAGGCAATCTATGGGATGGGAGAAGATATTTGCAAATGACATATCTGGTAAAAGGTTAGTATCCAAAATATATAAAGAACCAATACAACCCAATACACAAAAACCAAATAATCCAATTAAAAAATGGGCAAAAGACATGAACAGGCATTTCTCCAAAGAAGACATATAGATAGCCAACAGACACATGAAAAGATGCTCAACATCACTCATCACCAGGAACATGCAAATCAAAACTACAATGAGATATCACCTCACACCTGTCAGAATGGCTGAAATCAACCACACAAGAAACAGTAGGTGTTGGAGAGGGTGTGGAGAAAGCAGAA
>NW_028011732.1:0-823 GCF_054177405.1 Leptonychotes weddellii
TACACATAGATAAACTCAAAATGGACAAAAGACCTCAATGTGAGACAGGAATCCATCAAAATCCTAGAGGAGAACATAGGCAGTAACCTCTTTGACATTGGCCACAGCAACTTCTTTCAAGATAACATCTCCAAAGACTAGTGAAACAAAAGGGAAAATGAACTTTTGGGACTTCATCAAGATAAAAAACTTCTGCACAGCAAAGGAAACAGTCAACAAAACAAAGAGGCAACCCGCAGAATGGAAGAAGATATTTTCAAATGACACTACAAATAAAGAGCTGATATCCAAGATCTATAAAGAACTTCTCAAACTCAACACCCAAAAAACAAATAACCAAGTTAAAAAATGGCAGAAATCATGAACAAACACTTCTCCAAAGAAGACATACAAATAGCTAACAGACACATGAAAAAGTGTTCATCATCATTAGCCATCAGGGAAATTCAAATCAAAACCACACTGAGATACCACCTTATACCAATTAGAATGGCAAAAACTGACAAAGCAAGAAACAACAAATGTTGGAGAGGTTGTGGAGAAAGGGGAACCCTCTTACACTGTTGGTGGGAATGCAAGTTGGTACAGCCACTTTGGAAAACAATGTGGAGATGCCTCACAAAATTAAAAATAGAGCTACCCTATGACCCAGCAATTGCACTACTGAGTATTTACCCCAAAGACACAGATGTAGTGAAAAGAAGGACCATATGCACCCCAAAGTTCATAGCAGCAATGTCCGCAATAGCCAATCTGTGGAAAGAGCCGAGATGCCTTTCAACAGATGAATGGATAAAGAAGATATAGTCCATATATACAATGG
>NW_028011733.1:0-823 GCF_054177405.1 Leptonychotes weddellii
CGTTGTGTAACCTTGGGCCACCCTCCCTGCACTCTGATTCGGTGACTTCATCTGCAGATCGGGGGTGAATGTCCATGTATTGTTACTGAGGGGATGTAAAAAACACAAATGACTTCAGAGTCTGCTGGAAATAGGAAACAGGAAAGACCATAGGCGAGAACAGGACAACGAACGGTTTAGAAGGAAATATGCAAATATTTGGAATATAACTTGAGTTTGTGTTTGCACTGGAGACAGATATTTTTTTTAAATAGGCAAGAGTGGTCAGAGGGACAAAGAGAAGAGGAGAGGGGCGCCTGGGTGGCTCAGTTGGTTGAGCGACTGCCTTCGGCTCGGGTCATGATCCCAGGGTCCTGGGATCGAGTCCCACATCGGGCTCCCTGCTCAACGGGAAGCCTGCTTCTCCCTCTCCCTCTCCCCCTGCTTGTATTCCCTCTCTCGCTGTGTCTCTCTCTGTCAAATAAATAAATAAATAAATCTTTAAAAAAAAAAAAAAAAGAAGAGAAGAGGAGAGTAAAGGAATATTGAGAAGCAGGTGGTAGACCCCACCCCAAGTCTGGGAGCTGTGCTTCACAACTATTCAAAAACTTCTTCACAAGAGAGTTCATTAACGTTTTCTGGACTAAGCTAGTTTACTGCAGTCACCTCTCATTTATCCCACCTCACCCCTGCTGGTAACTCATTTCTTTGTTGAGTCTACTTTTTGATCCTAAAATACAGGCAGAACCAACCGTACTCATTGAAAGTGTAATTAAGGTGATGAGGTCTGCATTTTAATTTACATTTAACCACCACAGTTTCCAGTATTTCAATTCCTCTTGTA
>NW_028011734.1:0-823 GCF_054177405.1 Leptonychotes weddellii
AGGCTGATTTCCTGGGTGTTCAGAGTGGTCTGGTAGATATCCAGCTCAATTCAAGGACCAGTTCGAAAAGGGTCCCTTACACCTCCGCCGTCTTTTCCTCCCCTGAAGTAGATCCTCAGTAAATGATACAAAATCAAAACATATTCTTCTAATAATGAAAAACTATATTATTTAAATAGATATTTTAAAGACGCAAAGAAAACATTTTAAAAATGCAATAACCCCAATTTAAATTTCTATGGATAGGTGAGATAGCAGACTGGATACAGCAGAGGTGAAAATTAACTAGGAAAAGAGAGGAAATAATTGAGAATATAAGGGAAGAGACCAAAAAACAACCATGGAAACATGAAAGAGAGGTTAAGAAATATGGAGGCTAGATAAGAAAGTCTAAATATGTTTAATCTGAGACACCAAATCACAGATTCAGAAGACCAAATGAATTTTTATTATGTTCAGTTAGCCAGCATACAGTATATCATAAGTTTTTGTTGTAGTGTTCAACCATTCATTAACTGCATATAATACCCAGTGCTCATCCCAACACGTGCCCTCCTTAATACTCATCAGCCGGTTACCCCATCAACCTACCCCCCTCCCTTCTGTAACCCTCAGTTTGTTTCCTGGAGTCCAGAGTCTCTCTTGGTTTGTCTCCCTCTCTGATTTCTTCCCATTCAGTTTTCCCTCCATTCCCCTGTGGTCCTCCACTCTA
This sequence comes from Leptonychotes weddellii, assembly GCF_054177405.1. Classification (NCBI taxonomy): domain Eukaryota; kingdom Metazoa; phylum Chordata; class Mammalia; order Carnivora; family Phocidae; genus Leptonychotes; species Leptonychotes weddellii. The sequence goes on from NW_028011734.1 coordinate 713, forward strand.
TTCCTTATGTTCCACATAGGAACTTGAGTTATTTCGCTAAGCAGAATCCCCTCCACTTCCATCCTTGTCAATACAAATGGTGAGTATTCATCCTTTCTGATGGCTGTCTAA
>NW_028011735.1:0-823 GCF_054177405.1 Leptonychotes weddellii
CTCAACTTTATGGTCAAATAATCTTCGACAAAGCAGGAAAAAATATGCAATGGAAAAAAAACAGTCTCTTCAATAAATGGTGCTGGAAAAATTGGACAGCTATATACAAAAGAATGAAACTCAACCATTTTCTAACACCATACATAAAGATAAACTCAAAATGGATGAAAGACCTCAATGTGAGACAGGAATCCATCAAAATTCTAGAGGAGAACATAGGCAGTAACCTCTTCGACGTCTGCCACAGCAACTTCTTTCAAGGTACATCTCCAAAGGCAAGTGAAACAAAAGCAAAAATGAACTTTTGGGACTTCATCAATATAAAAAGCTTCTGCACAGCAAAGGAAACTGTCAACAAAACAAAGAGGCAACCCATACAATGAGAGAAGATATTTGCAAATGACACTGCAAAGGGCTGATATCCAAGATCTATAAAGAACTTCTCAAACTCAACACCCAAAAAACAAATAATCAAGTCAAGAAATGGATAGAAGACATGAACAGACACTTCTCCAAAGAAGACATACAAATGGCTAACAGACACATGAAAAAATGTTCATCATCATTAGCCATCAGGGAAATTCACATCAAAACCACATTGAGATACCACCTTACACCAGTTAGAATGGCAAAAATTGACAAGGCAAGAAACAACAAATGTTGGAGAGGTTGTGGAGAAAGGGGAACCCTCTTACACTGTTGGTGGGAATGCAAGTTGGTACAGCCACTTTGGAAAACAGTTTGGAGGTTCCTCAAAAAATTGAAAATAGAGCTACCTTATGTCCCAGTAATTGCACTATTGGGTATTTACCCCAAAGACACA
>NW_028011736.1:0-823 GCF_054177405.1 Leptonychotes weddellii
ATTTGTTGAATATTTCTATCCAGTTTGAATATTTTTTTTTAAAGATTTTATTTATTCATTTGACAGAGAGAGACACAGTGAGAGGGGAACACAAGCAGGGGGAGTGGGAGAGGGAGAAGCAGGCCTCCCGCAGAGCGAGGAGCCCGATGCGGGGCTCGATCCCAGGACTCTGAGATCATGACCTGAGCCGAAGGCAGACGCTTAACGACTGAGCCACCCAGGCGGCCCGAATTTTTTTTTTTTTTAATATCATCATTTGCCAAGTCCACTTCGAGAGATTTTAGATGTTCCCAAAGAGTAACAATTGCAGGGGCACCTGGGTGGCTCAGTTCGTTGAGTACCTGACTCTTAATTTTGGCTCAGGTCTTGATCTCAGGGTCCTGGGTTTCAGCCTGGCATTGGGCTCTGTGTTAAACACGAAGTCTGTTGAGGATTCTCTCTCTCCTTCTGTCCCTCCCCTGGCTTGTCCTGGGGCATTCTCTCTCTCTCTCTCTCCCCCCTTAAAATAAATAAATAAATAAATAAATCTTAAAAAAAAAAAAAAAAAGAGCAACAATTGCGTTTGTCCCAGGACTATATAATGTAAGTTCAGCATGCATTGTTTTTTTTTTTTTTGTTTTTGTTTTTTTTTTTTTGCATCACTGATTATTCTGCAGGGAGAAGAGGAGATAACTGATGAAGGCAAGAGTGATGAATGCCCTAGGATAAGGTAATCAGGCTTTCTATTTTTAATATGTTTCTCAGTCCCACTAGATCCCCCATTAGTCACTATTTTCTATATGCTGTCGATCTCAAAGGATATAAATCACTAGTTAATCACAAT
>NW_028011737.1:0-11709 GCF_054177405.1 Leptonychotes weddellii
TGGTTTTTTTGATGGCTGCATAATATTCCGTTGTATATATATACCACATCTTCTTTATCCATTCATCTGTTGAATGGACACCTTGGCTCTTTCCAATGTCCACTATAGTCATTTTTGAAAAGAGCCACCTCTTTCAACTCCCAATTCCCAGCAATCATTCTGTTTTCTTAATTCTTCTCTCATATCGGTTCCTTTCCTTTCATCTCCTATACCCTGAGCCGAGCCATGCCACCACCTGTCAGTAGATTTCCTTTTCTGTGTTTTTGCCCCTTTCAGTTATTTTACATGGTACCCAACTGGCCTTCCTAAAACTGCCTGGATTAGATCACTCTCCTGTTGAAAGATTTTCAGTGAGACTTTATTTCATAGTGGAAAATGTTTAAACTTCTTCACATATTTACCACATCCAAGCACTCCTTTATTTTTTGTTTCTTTATCCTTCATTATGCAAAACTCTATGCCAGTTGGACTTTTCATTCACAGTCCCTCGAATATGTCACATGCATTGGGCATTCCCTGTTAGTTTATTGCCCCCTGTACTGTTCTTGTTGTCCTCCTTCATTCCATGCCATGCCCCCAACACACACACACACACACACACACACACACAGCCCCTTTTAGCTTCAATGCTTTTTGCTAATATTTTCAAGTGCCTGGACTTTGTAATTAAAAAATAAATGAGAGTAAACTAACTCTTTTTAGATGTAGGTGTTGCCACTAATTGGTTCTAGTGTAGCCTTGCGCTTGTTCTCTAATACTTCTCAGCCTCAGTTTCCACACTAGTACAATGGGAATAATTCCTTCCAGCATGTTGCTCTTTCTTAATTCATTTTTCTTTCTCTACCATCTTTTCTCCCCAGTGAAGCCTTTCATGACCTCCCCACCAAAGATTTCTTTCTCTTCTGAAACCATAGCCCCAATTTCTGTTATCCCACCTTTGGAAAATCATCCTTTGCTTCTTTAAGGTGCTTCCTGGATTTGTATTCCTTGTGTCCTGGAGGAACGCGTTGTATCCTCTACGGGGCTGTAAATGCTTTGGTGACGGTGCTTCATTTTTGAGTAGTCATAGTACTCCGTGCTCTTTTTTACACATTCTCTCACTTATTCTCCCATCAGGGAGGTGGATGTAATCTCTGTTTTGTAGGAAGGAAAAGAGAGAGCTAGGAGTTTTCAGGAAGTTGCCTCAGCTCACTCAGAGCAAGTGGCAAAAGTAGGACTTGAATCCAAGTCCTATGAAGCTAACCGCACGGCTGTTGCCTCCCTCCCAGAGCTGTAATCTTAAGGACAAGAACTTATTTTTTGATTGCTTACATTTCAGTATTTAAATTCGTATTTAAATACATTTCAGTATTTAAATTTTTGATTGCTTACAATTCAGTACTTCCAGGTTAAGGTCCTGTGACTGACTAAAATTGAGAAAACACTACTAATATTTGTGAAGGAGTAAATAAATGAATACTGTAGACTATATTAATACTGTAAAATAATCCTGGGAGCTTGAGGGCCAATTCTCTATATATTTGGGGGGTGAGTTACCTTGTGCCTGGCCTCTCCACCATTTATACTATTTCTCCAAGGATTAGCAGCACAATGTCTTTATTCTAAAACACAGAATCATGAGGTTAAAGGAAGCATTCAGTGCCATCAGCTGAGAAGAAACAATTCACATTGCAGGTTCTCTAAAGTGGCTTTGTGTGGCTCTGAGCACTGTGAACCCCGCCATTGTATTCATAGCTTTGTAGCCTTTGGCTAAGATCAAGTAGAGTGTTTGTTCTTGAGGCTTTTAAAAACCGATGTTTTCTCCATCCAAGGACAACATATTTAGACTGCATGTGCATTAAAAATATTAAGCTCCTTTGACAGAAAATTTTTAAACAAGAGATTTATTTGAATTCTCTTGGATGCCATTCTTCTATCGACATTGTTCCTATAAAATGCCACAGTAGATTTTTCTGTGATGCTGGACGTACTATAGTGACTCAGCCTGCATCCCAAGAAGTAGTCCTTAGATGGGAATAAGGAACATTTTCTTTCTCACAAGGAGTTAGTGACATTGCCCTTTGGCCTCCTTGTCCCTACCACACGCACACATTGTGGCAGGGGTGGGGGTTAACGTGGAGGGTAGCTCAGAAGGATTGATGTAAAACACAATAAAAGTAAAACTATCAGAGAAAGAAACACATTGTACCTGCCTGGGTTGAACCTGGAGAGTGGTAGTCGACAGAAATTTTTCATGATATATAATAAATTTTCAACTATTTGACATTCATATTAGGGTAATTAAAGGAAAGATAAAGGAGGATGATAAGAGTATGGAAGAAGAGGAAACAGAATCAAGGCAGAGGGTGGAATGAAAAACCAGGACAAAGAGAGGAAGAGGAAAGAGAAAGAAAACGAAAAGTAACGTCAGCGGCTCCTGGGTTCTGAGGTGAGATAGCTGGTCGTAGGTCAGCAGCTTTAGTCACACATCCTGTTATTCACTTTGGGCATCAGAGTGCATTTTCACTACCCTTTGAAATTTCCACACACTCTACAATGATTTGGGAGCACTCTTTCTTTACTGGGAAATTGCTTATCTGCTCTTATTTTCAATCTTGGAGGGCTGTTTTTTTTAAGGTTTTCTTTTCATACAGTCTCGAATGTTGGGAAATGGGTAAAATAATGCATTCTGCCTTGACTCTTCCATTTTAATCTTAATTCAGGGCCACTTTAACAGTTCCAAAATGCAGTGGAGTGGCTTCTTTCTATAATAATTGAAATATAATATTTTAAAATATTCTTTAGCATTATTATCATTCTTTTGCTGTGTTTAATCATTTGAAGGCAGACAAGCTTTGATTGACCACAGCTGTATTTTAATCCAAGCACCACATTTGACTGAACCACCATTGCCTTTGAACCCCTGTGTCCTCATCTGGAGCACAGAGATCCCATGCCTGCCCACTTCTCATGAGGGTGCCGTGACGCCCCATGTGCCCACATCCCAGGTCTGGCATAAAGTAGACAGAAAGGATGAGTCAGTTCCTCCCTCCCGGAACCCCCAGTGGTACTCTCACCGAGTGAACAAAAAATACAAAAAGAACTCTTCCTGCCTTTTAATTTCCATTGATCACACTGAATGGAATAATCACATTAGCTCACAAGGCACAGGATTGTTTTCAGGGTTGCAGTTCTGTGTACTCTGAGCTCAGAGCAACATCACTTCAGCGTTAGGTAACATTTTACCTGGATCTCATTCTGCTCCTAGAAGAATGCTGGCCCCAAACTCCTGTTTTGCAGAATCCTGAATGACCAGGTAAAGGGGCAGACTCTAAATATGAAGACCTCTTGGGATCCAAAACAATCATGGAACCAAATCAAGGATTTCCATTTTAAAATGTCACTTATATCCATTTTGGGTATATTTTTTACTCCCTAGAGGAGATTTACACCTGTATAAAGTTTAAAATACAATGACCAATTAAATATACAGTGTGGCTTTAAAGGAGCCCCTAAATTACAATAATTCCAAGTAATACTGTTTTCAGGAGACAAAACCAAGAGAACCTTGACTCTTTAGCACTGGAAGGAACATGGATGTCATTAAGCCTAATCACTTACCAGCACAGAGACTGCCTTGATCAGGCATCAGATAGCTTTTTCCTGGGAACATAGAATGACCTAATACATATTGCCTTTCAAGGAAGCCTGATGTGTCATGAGATGGCTCCAGTCATTTAGAAACGAGTCTTTATAAGGAGCTGTTTGTCTGCCTCTTTGTGCTGCCCACCTCTGGCTCTTAATTCTGAGTAAGAGATTTCTGCTAATTTTTCTTCCTTGAAATGACCTTCACTATTTGGAACAACTGGCATGCCCACTCTTAGTGTTCTTCTTTAGGTTCAGCTTCCCCGTTTTGGAACCTTTCTCTCATGCAATCCTTCTAGACTCCTCAACATCCCTGCTCCTATTAGAACTGTGGCTATCTGCGTCAGGCAACCCCTCACCAAGCTCAGAGAACAGTGAACTCACTGTCTCCTGTGAGACAGTATTTTTACTGTTGAGGTCAGAGAGGTCTAAAATTACAGTGGGTTTATTTTGGATTTTGTTTTGTTGCTTTTCCCCTTTATTTTCTTTTTACAAAACCTACATCACTACTTACTACAAACTTATGATAAATGAGCATTATAAATCTTCTATTCCCATATAATTTTTTAAAGATTTTATTTTTAAGTAATTTTTACATCCAACATGGGGCTCAAACTCACAACCCGGAGCTCAAGAGTCACACACTCTACTGACTGAGCTAGCCAGGCACCCCAGATTTTTAAGAAGAATCTTTACCTTAAATGTTACCAGACCTTACCAGCCTGTGACAACAAATGAGGTTATGTTAACTTTAATAATTTAAATTTCATTAGCTTTTGCCCATGTTTGCTGAGGTGCTTTTCCTATACAATCCAACTAATTATTTCTGGGAGTACCCAAGGGTGTTTCAAAAGTTCCTCTATAGGAACCCCTGCTACCTAGGGAGTCAGGCAGACCCCACAAGGCCGTGCTTCTACTTTGCAGCTGCCCCACTGACATTTAACTTTCTCCCTCTGTTCCTAATATTGTACAAAATTATGTGCAACATCTCCTTTTTAAAAAGGATTTTATTTTTATGTCATCTCTCCACCCAGCGAGGGGCTCGAACTCAAAACCCTGAGATCAAGAGTCTAGTGCTCCACCGACCAAGCCAGCCAGGTACCACTATCATCCGCACCTCCCCCGACACTGTTGTGTTTTGTTTTTTTTTTTTCCCAACATCTCTTTCCTTACAGCTCTCTGCTGTACCTACAACCCGAAGATTCATCTCTGGAAATGAATTCAAGTAACAGCCACCATGTTCGTTTCAGAATGGTTCTCCCACTTAATAGCTGAGGCTTTGTTACTGGGCTGAGTTTCTGGTGCCCAACTTCTGCTCCTGTAGCAAGAGCTCTCTATGAAGAAGCCTCTAACCCTGTTGCAAATAGTCTTTGATTAGATCTTTTCAAACCTTTTTCCTCTTGAAAAAAACATTGTACCAGGAACATTTTTGCCAAATCATTAAACATTCTTCCAAGTCATCGTTTTTAACTCCTCCATAATAACCATGTTATGAATGTACCCTGCTAGAACTTATTTGCCCATTTTTCTATTGTTGAGGTTATTGGGTTTTATATATACCTTATTATTTTAAGCAAGTATTGTGCTCTGCCTTGCTCCTATTATGCTCTTATTTTCAGTCCATTTTTAGCATTGATGGATAATTTCTTACCTGAATTGTGGCATTCAGTGTGTTAGTATCATTCATAGCTTTTGGCTTTAGATATGCATCTTTAAGAAGAACGTCTAACTTTTTAACCATCACACCAAATTTTAGCTGCTTATAGACCCAGCTTTTATATTTCAGGCTGTGGAGCTTCCATCCCGTGTTGTAAAGCCTCTTGATAAAAGAGAGATACTATATGCCAGAGTGAATCTCACGTTGTAATTTCACTTGTAATTTCAAATGTCACTGACTATTAATGTCAGTTACTAACGGATGTATTTCCTAGTAATCACTTCAAAACCTCTTCATTAAATATAAATTATAGAAAATGAGTTGTAGACTTAAAAGAACCTTTGGGTATGGTCTAGTTCAATGACCTAATTTCAACCATGCATCCACTTATCTCTTTCTTCCACAAGCCATTTATCATCCTCCGTCTATATCCTAGGGACAGTATAAAAAGGTAAGCTGCATGGCGGGCTGGCTTAGTGAGTAGAGCATGTATCTCTTGATCTCAGGGTTGTGAGTTCAAGCCCCACGTTGGGCACAGAGCCTACTGGAAAAAAATTTAAAAAGGTAAGAACCAGACATTGTCCTTGTAATATGGATGATAAAGGAATGAATAGAAGGGATAACAAGTGTGATTCTTACTCTCTGGTAGGAGAAGGAAGGATTTCCAAAGAAGTAACATTTAAGACATACCCTTAAAAAGAACAAAGAATTTAGCAAGGGATTATGTGGGTGGGGTAACAGACCAGGAAAGCCATGGCATGTTGGGTAAATTTTTGTAGCTACAGCCTTAGAATACACAGTACTCTCCCTGGTACCCTCAGATGAAGTAGCAAAGATGTGAGTCTGGTAGTAAAAGCCTTTAAAGACCATGTGCATGATATCTACCATGAAACAGAAAAAAAAAAATCAAGGTTATTCAAGTAGGGGAATGAGATGTTTCAGAAAGACATTTTTGATAACACCCTGGAGGATGGATTATGGGCTGGAGGCAAGAGATAAGGCTTTTCTGTGTCAGTGTGACAGGCTATTTTATTAATAAAACACACAACTTCTACTCAGATATATGTAAGATATAACAGATTCCTCTCAACTTGTCCAAGGTTTTTGGAAAAATGGTACCCTTTTTATTATTGATTTTGTTTATTTACCTGTAGTAGACCTGTAGTAGACTGGTCCTCTATTTCCCTTGAAGAAATCTTTAAATAGGTAGGAAATAGAAAAAGTTGAAAAGGGGTATCAGGAACCTCCTTCACCTAGGTTTTATCTGTCTTTTAGAAGGTAACTGATCGAAAGCTATGAAAGTCAACATCTCACCAATGCCGTATTTTATTTGGTTGGATGATGTGTCAAGAGAATGCCTCAGGCCTCCTTTGTCCATTAACAGGCCAGTTGTGAGTCACAGTCTGGACATGAGGAAATGTTCATTTACTTTTTCAGAGTCATGGCAATGAGACTTTTTTATGCCCAGAGTACTATCCTGGCCTAAAGTGCCTATTGAGAAGGTTATTTTCAGCCACAGGCAGGGAGCAGAATGTCAAAATATAATTCTAAGAGCTTCGTCGTCATTCGGATAGCCTGAGGAAGCTGAGGTTTTGCAGCTGCCTGAAACCCACATGCTACATATGATGTGGATCAGCACTGTTAATTAGCTGCTTCAGGATTCTTAATGCCCTATGGCTTTGGAAATACTTGTTAACCCACAGAGGGAGAAGAGCTGTAAGCAAATTGGATCGCAGCCTGAATTTATTATAATTCAATTCAATAACCACCTTACCTTTCCAAATCCTGGTTCGGGATCTGTTGAAAATTACAATTGATTTAAGCTGTTCTCAGTTACCTATCTTGAGAGAAGGAGATTGTGGTTCAAGATTTCTTGAAGCCCCAGAAATGTGAAGAACTGCGAAAGAGAATTGGTTGATGGTGCTTTCCACATGTACACTTTTCCAGAGGCTAGAAAGCAGATGCCAGGGTGGGGGAAAGGGAGGCCACATGATGTGGAAAGGTACATGTAGAGTGCCCAGGAGTCTGCATTTCTGATCTCCTGCCAAAAGAAACAGTGCGGCTCCCACTGCTATCCTCCCACTGTTGTTACTGCTCAGAGCTCGCACTCAACAAACCCATAACTCTTCTTAATGTAATTCTCATGACATAACCTGACCAACCACATGAAACCTAATCAAGAAAACAATGGTTGTCATTGGCAACAAACACAGGAGTTGCATCACACCACATTCTTTACTTGACAGAGCAGAATGTTAGAGTAGAAACTGCAAAAATGGGGCAATACCCTTTATTAAGTAAATGATAACAATAAAAAAAAAAGCTTTATCAGAAAGTCCATATTAAATTTAAAAAAGAAAATACATGGGGATGCCTGGGTGGCTCAGTCAGTTAAGCATCTGCCTTTGGCTCAGGTCATGATTTCCAGGTTCTGGGATCAAGTCCAGCATCTGGCTCCCCGCTCAGTGGGGAGCCTGCTTCTCCCTCTCCCTTTGTGTGCTTCTCCCCCTGCTTGTGCTCATGATCTCTCTCTCTCTGTCAAATAAATAAATAAAATCTTTAAAAAAATAAAAACACCTGTACAAGCTAGTTGTGTTGACACCTTTCCTATAATTGCTATTGCAAACTATTTTGTCTAAAGCTGGTTCTTAGAACAGCCACCTGTCTGCTTACTGAACATGGAAAATAGCAGCACTTTCCTCATCCTCATCCTCATAAAAAACACCAAGAAAGTGAAAGGGCATTTCAGTAGCTCACCATCCTTGGCCAAAACATAGTGAGTCAGACTAGGGGACTAGGAGAGGTCAGTGATCCTGTCCATTTGCACATCATCCAAACCTGGCACTTAGCAGGTACTCAATAAATACTGGCTGAGCGAATGAGTGAGTGAATCAGTGAATGAAGTGCTAATCCTTAGGAACACTTTCCTAGTAGGAGACATTTGCTGTATTCACAAATGAAAATGAAATATACTCGAATTGTGGGATTATAAGCCATCTTTCCATCTCCTGAACCAGAGGTTCCAAATGGACTTCCGACTGTGCTTATGAAGGGAGAGAATGGGGTTTAAGTACAAACTCATATATTTGTACATGGTATTGTGAACTGTAAATATCATGCCAGTGTTTGAGACCAGAATGTCTTTGTAGTCAAAGAAGTTTTCCCAAATGGTGTGTCTATTTTAAAGTAGGTTTAGTTTAAGACATTAATTTTGTAGTAGAAAAATGGAATTTGTGTAGTTTTAAATTTTCAGTGACTGAGATTGTAAAATATTTGTTTTCTGAAATAGGGTCCTCCCACATATTGCTTAATCCTCATGTTAATAATAACCCAAATATGTTATAAAGTATTAACACTGAAACTAATTAGCAAAATAAATAAAAAAGGTGACACCTGGTGTACTACTCTACAGATTTTAAAAATGCGTGTTTCAACCTGTCCTGTGCCATGCCCTTCATTATATCCCTCTGTTAAGGCCTGTAAGATTTTACTTTCTACTTTTTACTCTTTTCTTTTAGTCAGAAAGAACTGAGAGGATCTAGAACCTCCTCTGCACATTTAGAATATCATTTGTACTTGACTTTGATCTTTGGTTCTGAATCTAAGACTTTGATTTACAAGTATAAATGTTTTTTAAAAAAGCACAATTCATTTTTAAAATTTAATTTTTTTTTTTTTAATTTTGGAAATTGCTTCTGGAAATCATGGAAATGTACTTCCTTCTTCTGGAGAGGTGTGGGCTCTGGGAGGGAAACCCTCTCTCCACTGATTTGCTGTCACTTACCTCTGAGGTAAATTAATTCTGCTTCAATCCTAGGTTAACACTTTTGTGAGCTCTGACATGTTGCTTCGCACTTTTTGATATGTAACACACAATGTCAAGAAAAAGTTTTTAAATGGCTTGCAGGCCGATTAAATGTGGCCACATATCAAATTATATTTTGTAAATACACATGTATGAATTGCATCCTGCTCCAATTTAGTAGAGACTGATATCTTCCCTTTCATATAAAATGAATTTTTATGCTAGAACATGACAATGAATTGAGAATTGGCATAGGAGCCTGACTGAGGAATACTTAAGACAGAAAAGACAGAAGAGCTAAGATTATGTAGCCCAGGGAAGAAAAGGATGATCTAACCTATCTTTGATTAATAGGTAGTGCTTCATCACAGAGGTAGAAAGCAGATGTGTACTTGTACTCAGGGCTGTGTAGAATGAATGACCTTGATTTATAGATGAAGATGCTGTTTTATATCGGTATTTCTCAACCTGGGGTTCCTCTTAAACTTGGCTGTGCATTGATGCTGGGTCCCACACTCAGAGATCCTCATTTATTTGGTTTGGAACATGGCCTGGACACTGACTGAAATTTATAAAACTCCCAGGTGCAGTTAAGGTTGAGAGCCACCATTCTGTAGATTGAGATATAACCAAAGTTAGTTCCCCTCTGGTGTCTGAGTTTCTCCTCATTGTTGTTTATCCAATGGGCATTGGTTTGGGCATTGTTTCTAGCAGCTCCTGGTTAATATGAATTCTATTACTTTCGATGGAGTAGTGCATTAACACATTTGTACTGTCACCCAGGTGTTAAGATAGTTTGGAGAGGACCGTGAAACAAGGTAAATTTGGGGAAAGAAGAAAAGTAAGAATAGGGAAATCCCAAAGTATTAGAAGACTTGCCTGGGGTGAAGGGAGTCAGTATAAACCAGTGGAACAAAAAGGAGATGCTGGGTCATCACCTTAATTCGGTAACTTGGATTTAAATTTCATTGTCTTCTGTCCCTGGTTTTTATTACTGCCTGTCATTGTTGCAAAATTCTCAACGATTATTAGAATAAAATTGTTTATAATTCACCAATTCTTTTTTTTTTTTTAAAGATTTTATTTATTTATTTGAGAGAGTGAGAGAGAGCATGAGAGGGGAGAGGGTCAGAGGGAGAAACAGACTCCCCACTGAGCAGGGAGCCCGATGTGGGACTCGATCCTGGGACTCCAGGATCACGACCTGAGCTGAAGGCAGTTGCTTAACCAACTGAGCCACCCAGGCGCCCTATAATTCACCAATGCTTAAATGAATGCACAGATTGTAGCACTTTGGTGGAAAGGATGCTACATGGATTATGCATTCAACATGTAATGGTGAGGCAAAAGGGACAAAGTACTGGGTCTTTAAATTCCTTTACAATCTCAAGAAAATATGATTCTCTATTTACAGGTACTCCCACTGTAGGTGGGGTGGTTGGTAACCACTAGAGTAGGTCATTTATATGCTTGTAAAATACTGAAACATGCCACAAATTAATGATGAACCTTCTTTGAAAAGTTTTCCCATGTGACATAAGCAGTATGTGGCTTGAGTCCAGGGGCTCATGATAATCTTTAGATGTCCATATCCCCCTTCAGGCCATATTTAACCACATAAAATACTGGGTTTGACAAGTTGTCTCTGAAAAAGTGGGACCTATGCTTAAGAATGATTTTCGCAATATATATTGGATAAAGGCCTCATATCTAGAAACTATAAAGAACTTCTACAAATCAACGGAACAATTCGATTTTAGAAAATCACAAAAAAAAAACAGGCATTTCAAGGTAAAGGGTATCCAAATGGCCAGTAAACATCGGGTTCTAGGCTCTGCCTGTACTGTCTCAGAAGCACCAACTTTGAAATGTTCATGAATTTGGTGAGCTAACTGCTAAATATGTCATTGCTTAAAATCAAATTACAAACTTTCAATAAAGTAAATTATATTAAAAACAAAGGTAATACATATGCAAAACTCATCAGTCCTCATTATCTTACTACATTTTATTATTGTCTGTGCTCTTGAGCCCATTTGTCTGTTGTGTCTGTATGGTGGAAACACTACATGGGGTGAGCTACTGTACTTCTCTTCCCAACTCTGTTCAGTGATGTCATGTTGGTAGCTTGAAATGGACTGTGGGGGTATTTACATCAAGGAAGACAGCAGATGCTCAAGTCAGGGATTGATTGTTTTCTTGACAGTCTAGACTTAAGAAAGTAGTGGAGAAAAATAATAATAGAGATTAAAATTGAGTGTTGCAATGTCTTTAGCCATTGTATTTTAAAGAACGCACAAAAAAATTGAGGAAATTTTCTTCTAGAATTTTAAAACTGTGATCTATTGCAGCAAAGAAATTGCCCTAGTCATTGACAAATGAGTAGAACTCCAACATACATCTTCGTTGCTTCACTTTTGTCTTACTTGTTAATGTAAACCGAAATGTAAACCCACAATCGTATACAAACTACACTCCTTTGTCAACTGTGACCCCAGTTTGGTTACATGTACAAGAGTTCAGCAAAAAATCAGTGAATGCATTCTGTGAAAATCAGTTGGCTTTGTGGAATTCCAAATTAAAGACTATTATGTACTTTTTATTGTTGTTACATGCACTGTAT
>NW_028011738.1:0-823 GCF_054177405.1 Leptonychotes weddellii
CGTCTTTGGCCTCATCCGTTCTCTTACATCGTCTCTTGGAGATGCCCCACCGCTTTTCAACCTGACATTTCTGGCGGCTTTTTGGTGATTGGTAGGTTTTACCAAAGCGATTAGCCGCCATGCTCTGTTCTGTTGCTTAATGGCCAGAAACGTCCGGGGACTCCTGGTGTCTCGGGCTTTATTCTGTCTCCCATTCCCGTGTCACTGTGAACTTCTCAAATGCTTCCAAAAGCTTCAAACCTCCTATTCCCCACAGTAGTCACGGATGGCATTCTGATGTTGTTCCAGGTGCTGAACAAAATCAGAACTGTACCCCACTGTTTCTGGGGAGCCCCCCAGGCTATTCTGTCTCACGTTAGTTCTTCCTTCTGGAAGGAGAGGTCTCTCTCCCGCGGGCCCCTGGACTCTGCCAACCAGGGGGCCACAGGAAAGAATGAACGTTTCCAGTGGTGAAGCTTTTGCCATGGAGTGAGGTGGGAGGGACAGTGACCTTTTCCTTGTGTGGCAGCTGAGAAGCAGCAAACGGGGTTACACAGCCCCGGACGAGCCAGGAAGTGGGTCTGAAGAACACAGACCACCTCCCAGCGAGGGGCCAAGAAACCAACACCCTCATCTGCTCTCCTTAGCCCCCTCAGAAAAGCTGAGTGACAAGAGTGACGGACACAGAGGCCAACAATGCGGCTTCATGAGCTCCTGGTCCGCGCCATTCAAGGAGCCCCTTGGCCCCCCCTCACGGGTCTGCCACCAAGCCCCGACAAGGGGAACGTCAGAAAGACTGATGTGTTTCCAGGGACTACGCTTAGTGTCTCCTCTTTTTTTTTTT
>NW_028011739.1:0-823 GCF_054177405.1 Leptonychotes weddellii
CCAGCAGTGTATGAGAGTTCTAATTTCTCCCTGTATATTCATGAACACTTAGTATTGTCAGTTTTTTAAATCTTAGCCATTCTGATGGGTATGTAATATATATATCATTATGGTTCTTTTATTTTATCATTATGGTTTTAATATACATTTCCCTAATAACTTATAATGTTGAACATATTTTTATATGCTTATTTGGCATTTGTATATCTGCTTTGAACTATCCAAATCCTTTGTTATTTTAAAAATTAGGTTTTCTTATTTGTTGAGTTTTGAGAATTCTTTTTATATTCTAGATATAGTTCCTTTATCATGTATATATACATTTTAAGATTTTATTTATTAATTTGACAGACAGAGAGACACAGCTAGAGAGGGAACACAAGCAGGGGGAGTGGAAGAGGGAGAAGCAGACTCTCCGCTGAGCAGGAAGCCCAATGTGGGGCTCGATCCCAGGTCCCCAGGATAATGACCTGAGCCGAAGGCAGATGCTTAACGACTGAGCCACCCAGGCGCCCCTCACCTATATTTTTTTGTAAAGATTTTCTCCCAATCTGTGACTTTTCATTCTCTCAACAGTGTCATTTGAAGAGCAGTTTTTCTTTTTGATGAAATCCAGTTTATCCATTTGTTCTTCTCTGGATTTTTGCTTTTGGTGTTCCTATCTAAGAAATCTTTGTCTAGCACAAAGTCAGAGGTTTTCTCTCATGCTTTCTTTTAGAAGTTTCGTAGTTTAAAATCGAAGTTTTATAGTTTTAGGTCTTACATTTAGATCTGTGATCCATGTGATCCATGTCATCCATTTTGTATTCTTTTTTTTTTTTTT
>NW_028011740.1:0-823 GCF_054177405.1 Leptonychotes weddellii
CTGGTTGTAGATCATTAAAATCGCAATCTTTCTGATGCACCAGTAAATTAACTAGGTGGTAGCAATTAGATCAACATGTGCCATTTCCAAGTAAGATCAGAGGAACATAGGAGAGGTCACAAAGCCCTTCTGTTTCTTACTATGCAAACAAGTAGAAGATCTCAAAGCTTTAAAATTGGTCTGGAGGGCAAAGTGATTCGCGGGTATAGACCCGTCACCCCTGGCTCGTCCTGCTGCGCTGGTTACCTGTTGCTGGTAATTACCCCCAATCACAGTGATTTAAAACCATTCCATTTTATTTCTCATGAGTCCGAGGGTCAGGCATTTCGGCCAGGCATCATGGAGACATCTCTGCCCCACAGAAGCCTTCCAGGGCTGGGGCAGCCAGGATCCTTCCTTCAGTCCTGCCTTCAGTGCCTTGACAGACGTGGCTCAGACTCCTGGGTGTCGAGCCAGCAGCTCAGTGGCCATCCCGTAGCTGGCACCGGAGCTGTCCTCCACGTAGCCTTGGGGTCTCCCTCTTCACAGTCTCCCCAGCAGGAGAGTCGGAATCCTCATGAGGCCACTGAGGGCTCCTAGGGGCAGAAAAACAGGAGCTGTCGGACTTTTACCTTAGCTAGAGCAGGCCCAGCCTCGTCTCCACCACATTCTGTGGGCTAAATGGGTTCAGAAGGCCCCCAGGGACCACATAGGAGCAGATTTTTTTTGAGGGTAATCTTTGGAGACTAGCTACTTCAGTCTGCCCTCGCACATGCAAAGCACCCTCCCCCTGCCCTCGGATTCTCAAAGTGTCATCCCATGGTGGCACCAGCTCAGGCTTTGG
>NW_028011741.1:0-823 GCF_054177405.1 Leptonychotes weddellii
TTACTATTTAATAGGTATGGAGTTTCTTTTTTTTTTTTTTTTTTTTTTTTTAAGATTTTATTTATTTATTTGACAGAGAAAGAGAAAGAGCAAACACAAGCAGGGGGGAGCAGCAGAGGGAGAGGGAGAAGCAGGCTCCCCGCCGGGCTGGGCGCCTTATGCAGGACTCGATCCCAGGACCCCGGGATCATGACCTGAGCCGAAGGCAGACGCTTGACCGGCTGAGCCACCCTGGCGTCCCAGGTATGGAGTTTCTGTTAGGGATGAAAAAGTGTTCAAAGTGGCAAGGGGCCATGGTTGCACAACATTACGAATGTATTTAATGTCACTGAGTCGGGTATATAAAAATGGTTAACTTGGCAAGTTTTAGGTTACATAATTTTACCGTCATTTTTTTTAATTGGCCAAAGCAGGCAGTCACCTAAATTGCCAGTCCTTCCTAGCCCTGGAGAACCACCAACAGTCTAGACATGAATCAGACGGAGAAAGGTTCAAGTCCAATATCTGGCACATAGTAGATGCCCAATTTATGATGGTTACCCCGCTTACCATGATTATTGACGCCACGTGGCTCGTCTGCCTAAGCTATGAACAAATAAATGTTCCTCAAGTACTGCTAGAGAGTTTCTATCACAATTAAATATTAATTAATTCAACCATCGCTGGAGAATCCCCATAACGATCTGCATCACAGGCTTTCACATTCAAGTTCAGCTTACTCCCACCTCCCACAATAAGCTGTTTGCCGTTGCAATTATTTTAGTTCCAACCACTGTGATCACTGTACTTAAAATTCAATCAGTCTTCTAATTTTAAGCATCTT
>NW_028011742.1:0-823 GCF_054177405.1 Leptonychotes weddellii
GACCATTTATTATATTCATAATCAGAAATAAGTCTCCCCAAGAGATGGTGCTTTAAAAAAAACACACATGCAAATGCAAAAGTGCCTCATAAAATAATTACAATGAAAGTCAGCCTGGGAGATGGCCTTGGAAGCAGTTTAGTGGGTCATTCAGAAATGGTGCAAAACAGTGATTTATAAAATAGTCCATCGTATGTTCAGTACAATAAAAATCTCAGAATCATAACATTTTCAATTTCCTCCATATTCCAGGAATATTTGGTACAACAGTAACAACAAAAAAATCTGGTTAGTCCTGAAGCTCTGAATAGTGTTTGATTTTGTTCACCTAGCCAAGCATGGATATGCTGCAGTAGAAAAACTCGCAACTTGTAATTAAATGTATCCCAGGTATCTACCACACACGTATTTCATTGTTTAGGAAGGATCAGGAAGACAAAAAAAAAAAAAAAAAACATATGGGTCTTTTAAATGAGGAAAGAAAAACAATCCCTACCCCAGTTTATTTCAATTTCAGGATACTAGAAGCAATCAAATGAATTGTGTCCCAAAATGTGTGGGCATTCAAAAAGCAAACTTGTGGGTTTTGTGTGGCTGAATAGAATACAAACCACACCTTTTAGGTTGTTCACTAAAACTGAAAATAAATACAGGATGAAAAGACAAGCTCTTCGTTCATCCCCCCACAAGTCCTGTAAGAATATGTGCATTTATTTATTTAGACTTTGAACACTGAAAGAAAATAATGATTTTTGAAAATTTAAGACAGTATATGAGATCTGATGAATTTCTGCACAATAAGAAGAAACTTGGGGGGGGGGGG
>NW_028011743.1:0-823 GCF_054177405.1 Leptonychotes weddellii
TCCCCTAATCTGACTCAGTTCCATCCTCTCCAGCATTCTGACCTAAGAATTCTAGCAAATTAAGCAGTCCCAAACTATAAATTTTGCCTTCCCAACTGTACTCTGCTTGGATTCCATTTTATCCTGACAGAGAGCCAGGTGAACCTGTATCTAGCTTTATCATTTTTTGCTCTCTTGATGAGCACAGGTTGAAGGTGGATTCCCCGCACCCTCCAAATGAATTTTTAACTTAAAAAATTTGTTTCTGTCTTACCTAGTCCATGAGGGCAGGATCTGCATTTATGTTCCTCAATAATTTTTCTCTATAACATACAAAAATGTATCATATGTAATATATTCTGAGTATTTCTCAAACACGTGCTGAAATAATAAGATCATTCAAAAAATTCCTGGGAATGAAAAAAATATATATATATTATACATATTAAAAATATAGGTATTTAAATTAATATAATTATAAGATTTCCAGTAATTACAATATATTTTTCTCTATTTTAATACAAAATATAAAGCACAAAGAAACAAGGAATATTTAACTAAGGTAAGCTAAAGTAATCTTGATCAGTAGATATCCAAGTGATCTAATTAGAGACATAAAATTTATAAAATTAGCTGAGAAAATCAGATCAAAGTGTAAGATACTATTTACAAATATAAGATACTATAAAGAAAAATACAGAGGATCTGATCCTGTAATTTCATGTGATAAACGTTTTTATTTGAATATGTAACATCCATTTTTCTGGACAAGTCAAAGTCTAGAGGTTCTTTTCTTTTTTTTTTTTTTAAAGATTTATTTATTTGACAGAGAGAGATAGCGAGA
>NW_028011744.1:0-823 GCF_054177405.1 Leptonychotes weddellii
GGGGCATCCTGCTACCTCGAATCCTTCAGAGACGTCTTGTTAATGCCTATGAGCTGTCCCCTTCCACTCTCCTCTAAGAGCCTGTCTCAGAGCAAGCTTCTACTATGCCCATTTGCCAGACAATGGGTGAATGAACGGCTGCGTGAATGAATCAGATGTGGCTAGGTTGTCCATGGGAATCTTCCTAAATACAAGTAGACTAGAAAACGTCCCAGTCAATCCTTGGGAGACAGGGTAGAATTTTCCATACCAGACCTATCTAAAGTTCAAGAAAGAACTAGAAACTCCTTTGTTCCCAGGAAGTCAAGGCTAAGCAGAGCGATGTTTAGGGAGCCAGAGCAGAATATTTGCACCGAATCAGGACTTCAGCCTCGGTTATGAAACAAATCAAACCGTTCAAACCCCTGTTGGTCCCCAGGACGAGGGTATGGGATTCCCCAACTGACTGGTCTTTTCCCAGCTGCATGTAAATGGGGTCATCCTCAGACTAACGTCCAAAGCTGTGATAGGTGAGGTACATTTTAGAGACCTCCCAACCTTTACATTCAAGAATCATCTCCAAAAGATGGTTCCTGCCCAACCCTCAGCCATGAGGGCCTCCATGGAAATCCCTGGGGCAAAAACCCATCTCCTGTAATATGGCAGACTAAGTATTGGAATGAGCCTCCCTGCTAACCACTAAAAATACTAAGTCAAATATATTTTACAAATCTTTCTAAAACCATGATGGGAATTATGAGACCAAAATCTAAGGGAAGGTGTAGAAGTCCAATGAACTCCATGAGAAGAAGCTTTTGCCCTGAGGGTATTTGCCAAACCTGGA
>NW_028011745.1:0-823 GCF_054177405.1 Leptonychotes weddellii
TTTTAAATATCAGCTTCTCTCCCTAAAACAAGTTCTGCTTACCTATAAAACATAATTGTATATGTGTACATATGGACAATGAAACACAAAGCAGAACAGAAAGCAAAGCTCAACAGTTCATCTTACTGGTATGAATTTGTAGAAGACGAGTCTCACTGGGGTGTGCAGGAAACACATTTGGGGCTGGGCGTGCCCACCCGCCTCCGTCCCAGCCGTGCTGGACAGCTCCACCCCACTGCCTGGGCCCTCCTCCAGCACCTGCTATGCTTCTCCCGACTCCGTTCCCTGAAAGCCAGGGGACCTTAACAGCCCCAGAGGCACCGCTGTCCCTACAAGTGTCCACCTCCCTCCCTGCCAAGGGGCAACTCCGGAGTCATTCCTACCCTTCTGGAGTAGAGCCCCCTCCCGACCACTGATGCTGACCCACGGACTCTCCCCTCCTCCCTGCACATGGGTCTCACTTTCCTCCTCACTCCCTCCTGATTCCAGGGACCACCTCCCAAATGAACACTTTCCCCCAAGTTCTTATCCCAGGCTCTGCTCTGTGGACAAGCTCACCAGACAGGGCGAATCATGCCCTCTGGGGGAGTGAGTGTCTATTTATCCAGAGGTGCTGACATTTTCAGATGGCTGAGGTTGGGAATACAGAGTAACCTTCAGAGCTGGGTCTGGGTGAACAGTCCCAGGGGAGGTGGTCAGGACATTTGGTTGTGCCCCCCACCCCGAGAACAGATCCTAGGGTCCTAGTGGGTGGGCAGAGAAGAGAGCAGTGAACAGTGATGAGGAGTCCCTGTGATAGATCAGGGGCCTGGCACTGTCCACT
>NW_028011746.1:0-823 GCF_054177405.1 Leptonychotes weddellii
AATTATCAAATATTATTTATAAAACTCATCTAGTGTATGTACCCATATTTCTACTCTTTATATTGATCCTCTTCCTTCATTATACTCCAAAATCCTTTCTTTTGTCGTTTTGTTTTTCCCTGAAGAACTTCCTTTGGCTAAGCTTTAGGGAAGGTTTGCTAATGATAAATACTTTTAGTTATCCCTTGTCTGAGAATGTATTTCTGTTCTGGAGGATAATTTTACTATCTATATAATTTGCAGTTGAGTTTTTTTCTTACAGGACTTAAAAAAATGTTTTGCCACTTCCTTTTGTCTTCCAGAGTTTCGGATGAGAAATCTCTCAGTCAAATTGGCATTCCTGTATAGTTAATGTTACATGTCTTTCTGGTTGCTTTCACGAGTTTGTTCGTTTGTTTGTTTGTTTCAAGATTTTATTTTTAAGTAATCTCTACTAAGTAATATGGGGCTCAAACTCACAACCTTGAGATCAAGAGTCACACGCTGTACCAACTGAGGCAGACAGGTGCTCCACTTTCAGAAGTTTTATCTGTGTTTTTCAAAAGTTTATAATGTGTCTTGACATGGATTTCTTTGGGGTTATTCTGTTAGAATTTTCTCAGCTTCTTATATCTTAGGTTTGCGTCTTTTACCAGATTTGGGAAGTTTTTAGTCTTTATTTTTTCAAGTACTTTTAGATGCACTGTCTTTCTCTTCTACTTCTGGGACTCTGATGATATGAATGCTAGATCTTTTGTTGTTGTCCCACAGGACAACACAGGTTCCTGAGACTTTGCTCAACTTTTTCAGTCTATTTGCTCTCTGTTATCCAGATCAGGTGAAT
>NW_028011747.1:0-823 GCF_054177405.1 Leptonychotes weddellii
ACCTGAATTTATATAATGAGGTGACACATGGTGAGGCCAGAAATAGTTTTAGGGTGGGGGATTGACTGTGCTGGGAAGACCAATCGTGTGGTTAGAGGGTTGGGGTTTGGGGCCATGTGATATCAGCCCAAGTTCTGGGGAGGTGAAAGGGGGCCTGGAGACTGAGTTCAACCTCATGGCCATTGTCCAATGAATTATACCTATATAATGAAACCCCAGTAAAAACTCTAGACACTAAAGCTTGAGGGAGCCTTCCTGGTTGGTAATCATATATCAATATCCTGTCAGGGTGTCATGTTCTGATTCTACAGGGAGAGGACACACAAGCTTCATGTTGGGGACTTTCCTGGCTCTCACACTATGGGTCTCTTCTTTTACCTGGTCCTGCTTTGTGTCCTTTATGATAAAACCATAATCATAAGTATAGCTCTTTCCTGAGTTCTGTGAGTCATTCTAGTAAATTATCAAACTGAGGATAGTGGGAACCCTCAAATTTGTAGCCAGTTGGTAAGAAGAATGGGTGGCCCAGGGACCCTGCAGAGTCGCAGCTGGTATTGAAGTGAGGGCAGCTTTACTGGGGACCGTGCCCTTAACCTGTGAAGTCTGTACCAGTGCTAGGTAGTTAGCATCAGAATTGGCTTTCGAGGGCCTAATATATGCCTAACACTAGCAATAGGGAGGTTAATAAAATAAGCTCAGCATCTGCCCCCATACAACTTATAGTCAAAAAGAGGAGACATATATTAAAAACATAACAAATAAACAATACCTAATAGGAACGCCACCGCAAACTGAGTCCTTTTCTTTTTTTTTTTTTTTTTTT
>NW_028011748.1:0-11708 GCF_054177405.1 Leptonychotes weddellii
TGCGGGGCTCGATCCTGGGACTCCAGGATCATGACCCGAGCCGAAGGCAGTCGCTTAACCAACTGAGCCACCCAGGTGCCCCAAATAAATAAAAATCTTTAAAAATAAAATCAGTTATCCACCACAATGAAAAGAAAAAAATCAGTTGTCCATATATGTATCGATTCGTTTCTGGACTCTATAATGTTCTATTGATATATTTGTCTATCTGTATGTCAATCTTTTTTTTTTTAAGATTTTATATTTTTTTTTGTTTTTGTTTTAAAGATTTTATTTATTTATTTGACAGAGACACAGTGAGAGAGGGAACACAAGCAGGGGGAGTGGGAGAGGGAGAAGCAGGCTTCCCGCGGAGCAGGGAGCCCGATGTGGGGCTCGATCCCAGGACCCTGGGATCACGACCTGAGCCAAAGGCAGATGCTTAACCACTGAGCCACCCAGGCGCCCCTCTGTATGTCAATCTTATACTGTATTGATTACTGTAGCTTTATAATAATTCTTGAGATCAGGTAGTGTTAGCCCTTCAACTTTGTTATTCTTTTGCAAAGTTGTTTTGGGTATTTTATATTTCCATGTGAATTTTAGGAACTATTTGTCAATTTCTACAACAAAAGAGCCTACTGGATTTGGATCAAATCTACAGGTCAATTTGGGAAGAATCAACATGTTAATAATATTTAGCCTTCTGACTCATGAACAAGGGTCATTTATATATGCCTTCTTTAATTTCTCTCAGCAGTTTTTGTGGTCTTCGATATATATGTCTAGCATATCTTTTGTCAGATTTATCCCTAAGTATTTCATATTTCTCTTTTTATATAAGTTAGTCTCAATGCCCAATGTGGGGCTTGAACTCACAACCCTGAGGTCAAGAGTCACATGCTCTACTGACTGAGCCAGCCTGGTGCTCCAGTATTTTATATTTCTTGATATTGTATGTATTATTTTTTATTTCAATTTACAGTTCATTGCTAATGTATAGAAATACAGTTGCTTTTTGTACATTGGTCTTATATCTTGTAACCTTGCTAAACATTAATTTTATTAGCTTTTTTATAGATTCCACTGGGTTTTCTACCAGATAATCATATTGTCTTCAAATAAAGACACTTTTACTTCTTCCTTACCAATCTGGTTGCCTTGTTGTTGTTTTTTCTTGCCTTGATGCACTCACTAGAATCTTTAGTACAATGTGAAATAGCAATAGTGAGAATAGATATCTGTTCCTGGTTTTAGGAAAAAAGCATTCAGTCTTTCGCCATTAAGTATAATGTTAACTGTGGATTTTTTTTTTTCCTCTCCAACATACCTATCCTATTATAGGTATGTTATTTTATCCTACCTATAGGATAGGTATATTATCCTACCTATAGAATAGGTATATTATCCTACCTATCTCCAACATACCTATTATTTAATAGGTAACCATAGGTTACCTATTAAACAACCATTTATTACCAAGCAGGCTCAACACATCTTAATCATAAGCTATAAACTTGGCAAAGTCCCAGCTTCCTGTCCTTCTAGGGACTCTTGTCATACCTTGAATCAAAGAGTTCCCTTGTGGCAAGTAAGACAATACTCCAGGGGCAGAGTTCTATTATTTTTTTTTAAAGATTTTATTTATTCATTTGACAGAGAGAGTGCGCACCAGCAGGGGGAGCAGGAGGAGAGGGAGAAGCAGGCTCCCCGCTGAGCAGGGAGTCCAATGTGGGACTCGATGTAGGACTCAATCCCAGGACCCTAGGATCATGACCTGAGCTGGAGGCAGACGCCTAACCAAATGAGCCATCCAAGCGCCCCAGAGTTCTATTATTTTGTAGTATCAGACAACCAGTGATTCTCGAAATGTGGACCCCAAACCAGCAGCATCAGCAGCATCTTGAAACAGTATAGAAATGCAAATTCTCAGGCAACCTTCTGGATATGAATTTGACATTCTGGGGGTAGAGACCAGCACTCTATTAAAATAAGCCCTTCAGAGAATTATAATATGAGCTCCAGTTAAGAAGTACTCTTCCGGGGGGTGCCTGGGTGGCTCAGTCATTAAGCGTCTGCCTTCGGCTCAGGTCATGATCCCAGAGTCCTGGGATCGAGCCCCCATTGGGCTCCCTGCTCATCGGGAAGCCTGCTTCTCCCTCTCTCCCCCTGCTTGTGTTCCCTCTCTCGCTGTCTCTCTCTGTCAAATAAATAAATAAAATCTTAAAAAAAAAAAAAAAAAGAAGAAGAAGAAGAAGAAGTACTCTTCCAGGATGCCTGGGTGGCTCAGTTGGTTAAGCGTCTGCCTTCAGCTTGGGTCGTGATCCCAGGGTCCTAGGATCAAATCCCATGTTGGGCGCCCTGCCCAGAGGGGAGCCTGCTTCTCCCTCTGCCTGCTATTCCCCCTGCTTGTGCTCTCTCTCTCTCTGACAAATAAATAAAATCTTGAAAAAAAAAAAAAGGAGTGCTCTCTAAAAACAAAACAAAAAATGGCAGAGGTAGGTCTGTTTCAGGGTCAAGGTTTGGGCAACACATCTAAGGCCAAAGTCCACAGTCACAACTAGATTCTCACGTCTATTAATGCAAGATAGAGAGGGCTTCAAAAATACTTTTGCCAGGGATGCCTGGGTGGCTCAGGCAGTTAAGCATCTGACTCTTGATTTCTGCTCAGGTCATGATCTCAGGGTCGTGAGATAGAGCCCCTCGTCAGGCCCCACATCAGAGTCTGCTTGAGATTCTCTTTTTCCCTCTCCCTCTGCCCTTAGCCCTGCTCGCGCATGCATGCACTCTCTCTCTCTAAAATAAATAAATAGGGTGCCTGGGTGGCTCAGTCAGTTGAGCGTCTGCCTTTGGCTCAGGTCATGGTCCTGGGGTCATGGGATCGAGCCCCGCATCGGGCTCCCTGCTCAGCGGAGCGTCTGCTTCTGCCTCTGCTCTTGCCTCTGCTCCTGCCTCTCCCTCTGCCGCTCTCCCTGCTCATGCTCACTTGCTCTCTCTGAAATAAATAAAATCTTTAAATAAATAAATACATACATACATACATACATACATACATACATACATACAATCTTTTAAAAGAAATGTTAGGGGTGCCTGGGTGGCTCAGTTGGTTAAGCGTAGGACTCTTGGTTTCAGCTGGGGTCATGATCTCAGGGCTGTGAGAATGGCCCACTCAGTGGGGTATCTTCTTGAGATTCTCTCTCTTTCTCCCCAAAATAAAGAAAGAAAATTTTTAAAAAACTTTAGCCAATCCACATCTTTTTTTTCTTTCAAGGAGCTTTTATTTTTGGGCTTCTGGGTGGCTCAGTTGGTTGAGCGACTGCCTTCGGCTCAGGTCATGATCCTGGAGTCCCGGGATCGAGTCCCACATCGGGCTCCCTGCTCAACAGGGAGTCTGCTTCTCCCTCTGACCCTCCCCCCTCTCATGAGCTCTCTCTCTCTCAAATAAATAAATAAAATCTTTAAAAAAAAAAGGAGCTTTTATTTTTTAAATTTTATTGTGGTAAGAACACAACTTGAGATCTACCCACTTTAAGTGTACAATACATAATTGTTGACTATAGGTACAATGTTGCATAGCAGATCTCTAGAATTTATTCATCTTAATCTAACTGAAATTCTATACCTGTTGATTAGTAACTCCCCATTTTCCCCTCCCTCTAACCTCTGGTAACCACCATTCCAGTCTTTGATTTTATGAATTTGACTATTTTACATAGCTCATATAAGTGGAATCAGCATCTTTCCATGTCTGGCTTATTTCACTTAGCAAAATGTCTTCAAGTCCATACACGTGGTTGTATATTGCAGTATTTCCTTCTTTTTAAAGGCTAAATAGTATTCCATTGTACATACATGCTGCATTTTCTTTATCCATTCATCTGTCTACCCAGATTTAGGTTGTTTCCACATGTTAGCTACTGTAAATAATGCTGCAAGAAACACAAGAGTGCTAATATCTCTTCAAGATCCTAATTTCAATTTCTTTGGATAAATACCCAGTAGTGCAATTGCTGGATCATATGGTAGTTCTACTGTTAATTTTTTGAGGAACCTCCATACTGTTTTGCAGAGTGGCTGCACCAGCTTGCATTCCCACCAACAGTGCACAAGGGTTCCCCTTTTCCCACATCCTCGCCAACACCTGTTGTTTCTTGTGTTGTTGATTTTAGCCATTCTGACCAGTGTGAGGTGATACCTCAGTGTGGTTTTGATTTGCATTTCCTTGATGATGAGTGGCAATGAGTACTTTTTCATACACCTGTTGCATAGATGCTCTCCATCAGGTTGAGGAAGTTCTTTTCTATTCCTACTTTCCTTAGTGTTTTATCAGGAAATCATGTTTAATTTTATCAACTTCTTTTTTTTTTTTAAAGATTTTATTTATTTATTTGACAGAGAGATAGAGAGCGAGCACAAGTAGGCAGAGGGAGAGGAAGAAGCAGGCTATCCACTGAGCAGGGACCCAGATGTGGGGCTCGATCCCAGGACCCCAGGATCATGACCTGAGCCGAAGGCAGACGCCTAATGACTGAGCCACCCAGGCACCCCTCAACTTCTTTTTCTGCATCTATTGAGATGATCATATGTTTTTTTTTTTCTTTTCTTGTTTGTTAGTATGGGAAGTTACATTGATTGATTTTTGAATGTTAAAGCAGCACTGCATTGCTGGAATAAACTCCACTTGATTGTGATATATTATCTTTTTAATATATTGTTGGAATAGGGCGCCTGGGTGGCTCAGATGGTTAAGCGTCTGCCTTCGGCTCAGGTCACAATCCCAGGGTCCTGGGATCGAGTCCCACATCGGGCTCCCGGCTCAGCGGGGAGCCTGCTTCTCCCTCTGACCCTCTCCCCTCTCATGCTGTTTCTCTCTCGCTCGCTCTCTAAAAAATAAATAAAATCTTAGAAAAAAAAATATATATTGTTGGAATAAATTTGCTAAAATAATGTTTAGAATTTTTACATCTGTGTTCATAAGGGATATTTGTCTTTAGTTTTCTTTTTCTGTAATGTCTTTATCTGGTTTTCGTATTGGAGTAATGCTGGTCCCATTGAATGGCTGGGAAGTATTCAAATTTTTGCAAGAGTTTGTGTAGAGTTGATATTATTTCTTCCCTAAAATGCTTGACAGAATTCACCAGTGACACCTTCTAGGCCTGGAGTTTTCTTTGTAGGAAGGATTTTACCTGTAAAGTCCATTTCTTTAATAGATATAGGGTTATTCAAGATATCTATTTCTTTTGTTTAATTGTGGCAAAATACACATAGCATAACATTTCCCATCTTGGCCATTTTTAAGTGTACAGTTCAGTGGCATTAAGTCCATTTACATTGTTGAGCAGCCATCATCACCATCCATCTCCAGAACTCTTTTCATCTTGCAAAATCGAAATTCTGTACCCATTAAACAGTTACTCCTCATTCTTTCCTCTTCCATCCCAACTATCTACGAGTTCTTGAGGGAGCTTTGGTACTTTGTATCTTTCAAGGAATTTGTATATTTTGATTAAGTTGTGGGATTTATTGGCATAAATTTTAAAAATATTCTATTTCTTTTCAGTAGGTAGCTGAGCGTGGGGCTTGAACTCACAACCCTGAGATCAAGATCTGAGCTGAGAACAAGAGTCTGACACTTAAATGACTGAGCCACCCAGGTGCCCCTAAAAATATTCTTTTATCCTCTTCAGTTTCTGTAGAACTTATAGTGATGTCACCTCTCATTCCTGTTACTGATAAGTGGTGTCGTCTCTCTTTTTTTTTCTTATAAGTCTTCATGTTTATCAATTTTATTGACCTCAACTAACCAGCTTTTGGTTTCATTAATTTTCTCGATTGTTTTCCTGTTTTCTTTTTTTTTTAAGATTTTTTTTTTTTTTTTTTTTTTTTTTATTCATGAGAGACAGAGCGAGAGAGAAAGGCAGAGGGAGAAGCAGGCTCCCAAGGAGCAGGGAGCCCGATGCGGGACTCGATCCCAGGACCCTGAGATCATGACCTGAGCCGAAGGCAGACGCTCAACCATCTGAGCCACCCAGGCGCCCTGTTTTCCTGTTTTCTATTTCCATTCATTTCCACTTTGATCTTTATTATTTCTTCTTTTTTTAAAGATTTTATTTATTTATTTGACAGAGAGAGACACAGCGAGAGAGGGAACACAAGCAGGGGGAGTGGCAGAGAGAGCAGACTCCCTGCCGAGCAGGGAGCCCGACCCGGGACTGGATCCCAGGACCCTGGGATCATGACCCGAGCAGAAGCAGACGCCCAATGACTGAGCCACCCAGGTGCCCCTACTTCCTTTCTTCTGCTTACCTTATGTTTACTTTATTCTACTTTTCCTGGTTTCTTTTTTTTTTTTTTTCTTTTCCTAGTTTCTTATGGTGGAAGCTGAGGTAATTGATTTTAGACCTTTCTTACTTAGTCCTTTCTTCTTTTCTAATATTGGCATTTAATGCTATAAATTCACCTGCAAGTACTGCTTTAGCAGTATCCCACAAATACTAATATGTTGACTTCTCTGTTTCATTCAGTTCAAAATGTTTGTTTGTTTGTTTGTTTTTTGAGAGTGCGCGAGAGAGTACAGGAGCAGAGGCTGAGGGAGAGGAAGGGGGAGAAACAGACTCCCCTGCTGAGCAGAGAGCCCGACGTGGGGCTTAATCCCAGGACCCTGGGATCATGACCCGAGCCAAAGGCAGACGCTTAACAACTAAGCCACCCAGGCGCCTTAAAAATGTTTTCTGATACCAATTTTGATTTCTTCTTTGATCCATGAATTATTTTGAAGTGTGTTATTTAATTTCCAAATATTTAGCGATTTTCCAGGCAGCTTCCTGTTACGGATTTCTAGTTCATTTCCACTGTGGTCAGAGAAAATACTTTGTATAACCTGAATCCTTTTGCAACTATTGAGACTAATTTTGGGGTCCCGGATAAAGTCTTTCTTTTTTTTTTTTTTTTAAGATTTTATTTATGTATTTGACAGAGAGATACACAGCGAGAGAGGGAACACAAGCAGGGGGAGTGGGGGAGGGAGAAGCAGGCTTCCCGCCGAGCAGGGAGCCCAACATGGGGCTCGATCCCAGGACCCTGGGATCATGACCTGAGCCGAAGGCAGATGCTTAACGACTGAGCCACCCAGGCGCCCCTAAAGTCTTTCTTGATAATGGAGGGGAACTGCTTCATGCTGGTGCCCTGACAGCTTTGCATATATCTGCATAGTTCATGTAGGCAAGGCTTAACCACAGCTGATCTGTCTAGGTCTCGGCAGAAGATGTGATTTCCCAGAATATTACAACATGGGAAACTTTTGAGGCGCTCCTGCAAGATCATTTCCCACCCATTTTCCTATCTTTGAGGGAAGCTGTCAGGAGGGTTTTTCATTGCCTTAAAAGTTTTGATGAGATGGAAGGCTTTCTGTCTCACCCTGACCCCTTAGGGTACAGCTGCAGGCTATGAAAGTGCTTAGCTGCAGCATGAAACCAGCTCTTCAGGAGCAAGGGGTTCCAATACTTGCATTGCAAATCATCTGGCCCCTTTTGATGTCCTATGGGGCAAAAGATATGGGGAGCTGACATCTTTGCTACTCTCGTTTTTTTTGCTATCTATGTAAGTAATAAGCTGTCTGAATCTAGCAAAGGTTTGTTGTTTCTTGACTAGCCAAATATGTCAGCCTTGCTTGACCTATAAATGTTCTGTGTGCATTTGAGATGACTGTTTTCTGCTGTTGTTGGATGAATGTTTTATAAATATCAGGTCAAGTTGGTTGCTACTGTTGTTTTAAGCCTACTACATTCCTGCTGATTTCCTGCCTACGTTTTCTATGAATAACGTAGATAGGAATCAGGAAAACTGCAACTATAATTGTGAATTTGTCCATTTCTCTTTGCAGTTCTATCAATTATTGCTTCATGTATTTTGAAGTTCTGTTCTTATGTGTATAAATGTTTAAGATAAATGTTTATCCCTAGTAATAACCATTGCTCTGAAACCTACTTTGTCTGATACCAGTATAACAGTCCCACCTGTTTAAAAAAAACTAGTGTTATGGGGCGCCTGAGTGGCTCAGTTGTTGGACGTCTGCCTTCAGCTTGGGTCGTGATCCTGGGGTCCTGGGATCGAGCCCCACATCAGGCTCCCTGCTCGGCGGGAAGCCTGCTTCTCCTTCTCCCACTCCCCCTGCTTGTGTTCTCTCTCTCTCTCTCGCTGTGTCTCTCTCTGTCAAATAAATAAAATCTTAAAAAAAAAAACCCAAAAAAACTAGTGTTAGCATGGTATATCTTTTTCCATCCTCTTTTTTTTTTTTTAAAGATTTTATTTATTTATTTGCGACAGAGAGAATGAGAGACAGAGAGCATGAGAGGGAGGAGGGTCAGAGGGAGAAGCAGACTCCCCGCCGAGCAGGGATCCCGATGCGGGACTCGATTCCGGGACTCCAGGATCATGACCTGAGCCGAAGGCAGTCGCTTAACCAACTGAGCCACCCAGGCGCCCTCCATCCTCTTTTTTAAAACCTATTTGTGCCTTTATATTTCAAGTGTGTTTCTTATAGGCAGCATTTAGTTGATTTTTATCCAATCTGACAATCTTTGTCTTTAACTGGGATATTTAGGTCATTTACCTTAATGTGATTAACGGAATAAGGTGATAATAAAGTTAGAGTGTATTATCTTGCTATTTTCTATTTGTTCCATTTCTTCTTTGTTCCCTTTTCTTACTTCTTTGCCTTCTTTTGGATTAATAAAAAAAATTTTTTTAAGATTATTTATTTATTTGACAGAGACACAGCGAGAGAGGGAACACAAGCAGGGGGAGTGGGAGAGGGAGAAGCAGACTCTCCGCCGAGCAGGGAGCCCAATGCGGGGCTCCATCCCAGGACCCCGGGATCATGACCTGAGCCGAAGGCAGACGCTTAACGACTGAGCCACTCAGGTGCCCCTGGATTAATCAAATTTTTTAAATGATTTCTTTTTCTCTCCTGTGTTAGTTTGTTATCTATAACTCTTGGATTTGTTATTTTATTGGTTAATTTAGCATTTATAGTATACATCTTTAACTTAGAGTATACCTCTTTAACTGATATTATACTACTTCATGGATCATATAAGGACCTTCTAGTAATAAGGTTCCATTTGTTCCTTCCTGACCTTTATGCTGTTGATTTCTTTTTTAAAAAAAGATTTATCTATTCATTCAAGAGAGAGAGAGAGCACAAGCAGGGGGAGGGGCAGAGGGAGAGGGAGAAGGAGAGAAGCAGACTCCCTGCTGAGGGCAGAGCCAGACACTGGGCTCGATGCCACAACCCATGAGATCACAACCTGAGCTGAAATCAAGAGTCAGACGCTCAACTGACTTGAGCAGCCTGGGCGCCTCTATGCTGTTGTCTTCATGCATTTTACTTCTACATACGCTATAAATGCCACAAAACGTTGTTTTTTATTAGATCGTCAATTATCTTTTATTTATTTATTTATTGAAGATTTTATTTATTTATTTGACAGAGAGAGAGAGAGGGAACACAAGCAGGGGGAGTGGGAGAGGGAGAAGCAGGCTTCCCGCTGAGCAGGGAGCCCGATGTGGGGCTCGATCCCAGGACCCTGGGATGGTGACCTGAGCTGAAGGCAGACGCTTAACGACTGAGCCACCCAGGCGCCCCAGATCATCAATTATCTTTTAAAGAGATGTAAATAATAAGAAAGATATCTTATATATTTATCTATGTAGTTATCATGCCCAGTGCTCTTCATTTCATTGTGTAGATCCAGATTTCTACCAGTATCATTTTCCTTCTGCCTGAAGGATGTTCTTTTACATTTCTTGTTTTGCTGTTCTAATGATGTTGAATTCTTTCAGCTTTTTCATGGCTAAAAATATCTTTATTTTTCCCATGTTTTTGCAAGACATTCTTGCTAGGTGTGGAATTCTAGGTTAACAATTTTTTTTAAAGATTTTATTTATTTATTTGAGAGAGAGAGAGCACGAGAAGGGGGGAGGGTCAGAGGGAGAAGCAGACTCCCTGCTGAGCGGGGAGCCTGATGCAGGACGGGACTCCAGGATCATGACCTGAGCGGAAGGCAGTCGCTTAACCAACTGAGCCACCCAGGCGCCCAACAATTTTTTTTTTTAAATTTTAAGTAGACTCCACACCCAACATGGGGCTTGAACTCACTACCCTGAGATCAAGAATCACATGCTCCCCCGACTGAGCCAGCCAGCTACCCCAACAATTTCTTTTTCAGTATTTTATTTATTTATTTATTTTTATTTTATTTTTATTTTTTTTAATTTGCGAGAGAGAGAATGAGAGACAGAGAGCATGAGAGGGAGGAGGGTCAGAGGGAGAAGCAGACTCCCCGCCGAGCAGGGATCCCAATGCGGGACTCGATCCCGGGACTCCAGGATCATGACCTGAGCCGAAGGCAGTCGCTTAACCAACTGAGCCACCCAGGCGCCCTTCAGTATTTTAATATATCATCCCATGGTCTTCTGGCCTCCCTGGTTTCTGGTGACATCTCTTTAAATGTCTTGCAAAAACATGGGAAAAATAAAGATATTTTTAGCCATGACAAGGCTGAAAGAATTCAACATCATTAGAACAGCAAAACAAGAAATGTAAAAGAACATCCTTCAGGCAGAAGGAAAATGATACCTGGTAGAAATCTGGATCTACACAATGAAATGAAGAGCACTGGGCATGATAACTACATAGATAAATATATAAGATATTTTTCTTATTATTTACATCTCTTTAAAAGATAATTGACAATCTAGGGGTGCCTGGGTGGCTCAGTCGTTAAGCATCTGCCTTCAGCTCAAGTCATGATCCCAGGGTCCTGGGATTGAGCCCCACATAGGGCTCAACAGTAAATCTTATTGAAGATCACTTGTATGTCCTGCTTTTAAGATTCTCTTCCTTGATGCTTTCAAAATCCTTTTTCTTTGTGTTTTGAAAGTTTGCTTATGATGTGTCTGGGTATGGATCTCTTTAAATTTATCCTACTTGAAGTTCTTTAGTTTCTTGGATGTATAGATTGTTTTTCATCAATTTGGAAAGTTTTTGGCCATTATTTCTTCTTCCCCTTTCTCTCTTCTCTTCTGGGACTCTCATTATGCATTCATAGGTACATTTGATGGTGTCCCGCAGGCCTGTGAGGCACTATTAATTTTTCTTCATTCTTTTCTTTCTGTGTCTCAGACTGTATAGTCTCAGTTGATCGATGTCAAGTTCAATTATTCTTTCTTCTGCCAGCTCAAATCTTCCGTTGAGCCATTCTAATGAATTTCCATTTCAGTTATTTCATATTTTCTTTTTCATGTGTATTATTTTAATATTCAGTTATTTTAACTCCTGAATTTCTGTCTCATTTTATTTATTTATTTATTTATTTATTTATTTATTTATTTATTTATTTGATTTTATTTATTTGACAGAGACACAGCGAGAAAGGGAACACAAGCAGGGGGAGTGGGAAAGGGAGAAGCAGGCTTCCCGCCGAGCAGGGAGCCCGATGTGGGGCTCGATCCCAGGACCCTGGGGTCATGACCTGAGCCAAAGGCAGACGCTTAACGACTGAGCCACCAGGCGCCCCACTCAGCAGGCTTCTTACTGAAGGCAAGCCAGGGTGATCAGATATCAAGAGTGGGGATTCTCAGGGCATGTGGCTGGCTCAGTCAGTAGAGCATGTCACTCTTGATCACGGGGTTTTAAGTTTGAGCCCCATATTGGGTATAGAGAT
>NW_028011749.1:0-823 GCF_054177405.1 Leptonychotes weddellii
GAAAGATTACTATTTCAGTTTTTATAGATAATATTTGAGATAGATATTAGACTTCCAAGTGGAGATTTAAAGTGGATGATCTGAGATGTGACAGAGAAGTCTAAACTGGAGATACAACATTCGGTCATATAGGTGCTATTTTAGGCCCTAACAATACAAGGGAATGTGTATTGATGGAGAACAAAGACCAAGATTCAGCCCTGGGCACACCAATGCAAAGGGTTGAAAAGAGGAGAAATCAGCAGAAGAACCTAAGAAGGAACAACCAATGAGTTATAAGTGACATCTGGAGTATATGGAGCTCTGGAAAATGAGGGACTAAAGAATACTGATGAAGAGGGAGTGATCAATGTGTGGAATTCTGCTGATAGACCAAGTAAAATGAAAACAGACCATTGACTTTTGGATTTAGCCAGATGAAGGGCACTGGTGACATTTACTTAGCAGTTTCATGGAGCCATGAGTGTAAAAGTTGGATTGGAGTAGATTAAACAGAGAATGAGAGAAGGTCTGAAGAAAACAAGTGTAGCAGCTCTGGAGGAATTTTACTGCAAAGGGCAATAGTGAAATGAAGCTGTGGCTCTTAGGGGATATATGTGTGTATATGTACATGTATGCATACATGGAAGATGTTTGTATGCTGAGAAACATTATCCACTAGAGTGAAAACTGAAGAGTGAGAAGAAAGATTGAAGCTTAGGGAAATGGGAAATGGTTGCATTTTATAAGTGATAGAATAAATGCAAACCAGATAAAAGTAAAAGAGCAATCAGAGCAGAGATTTTATAGAAGTAAAAGATAAGAATGCTCAAACACTCCTCTC
>NW_028011750.1:0-823 GCF_054177405.1 Leptonychotes weddellii
ACTACTCTTTATGAAAGTGGTAATATTACAAAAAGAAAATACAGTTGTGCTTTTTGTCACAGTGCTATTCATTAACATAGGATATTTGCTATACAGTTCTATCATTCTGCTCATTATCTACTGGCTGCTTGTAATTTATTTCCCCTGACATTTTCTACAAGTCACAGCTCTTTTCTTCCATTAAAATGCATTTGTTACTATGTATTAAATGCATAATAATGGAAGAGCAAGTCAGTATTGCATATCACAGAAGCTAGCAACTTATACTCTGCATAATATTCCTCAAACCTAAATGAAAATTGCTTCTTTTGGTATTAATATTGATAATGGCCAATGCTGGTTAATTGAATGTCATGTGTTACATACCATACTAGAGCTCTTTCTCTGTATTTCTTTTTCCTCCTAATAACTTTATGAGACTGTCCATTGTATTCTTTACTTTTTGTGTATTTCTTTTCATTTGAACAATATATTTTAATTTGGTTTACCAACTAAAACATTGAAATATTATCACTCCTCAAGACTGTATTTTAGTGACCTACAATATAAATGTCCATTATAAAGTAAATTAAATAGTTCATATGAGCTTTCTTATCCTCAGCTTAATAAAAGTTGCTTGTTTCCAAATTGATGACATCCTAGGGTCAAATAACAAATAGCACAGCAGTAAAATTATTTAATGCATCTTCATAGTTAGTATTTCCAGACTAAGATGAAAGCAGTTTCTTTCTTTCTATTTATTTATTTATTTATTTATTTATTTATTTATTTTTTATTCTTATGTTAATCCCCATACATCATTAGTTTTAGATGAAGTGTTCCA
>NW_028011751.1:0-823 GCF_054177405.1 Leptonychotes weddellii
GGGCTCCCTGCTCGGCGGGGAGTCTGCTTCTCCCTCTGACCCTCCCCCCTCTCATGTGCTCTCTCTCTCTCATTCTCTCTGTCAAATAATAAATAAAATCTTTAAAAAAAATAATAAAAAATAAAAAAATAAAACTGTAGTTGTTCAATAAATATTTAAGTACCTACTCTGTGTTAAACCCTGTTCTAGGCTTTAGGCAAACAACAGTGAATAAAATGCACATAGTCTCTACTCTTGCAGTCAGCATTAGAGAAACACTGAAGTAACTAGTATAAATGAGCAGTACAGGGAACAAGGTTATAATTCATGGCAAGAACAAACCTGTCTGGGTTTCACAAGCTTTCCCTAAGGAGGGTATTGTGTAGCATTAAGTAAACAAAGATTGAATATGTGTATATAGTGTGTGAGTGGGTGGAAAGAAGGTTTGTATCATATGATTTAGATAATGCAGTAATGTATGCAAAGACCTTGAAATTAGAAAAAACAGAAAAGATAAAGAAAATGGGCCACTAAATGGCTAGAATGTATCCTATAAGGAGATGGGTAAGAGGCAAACATGATTCATCTCATTGGACAATACCATATGGGCAATGTTAATATTTTGGACCTTTACTCTAATGAGAATAAAAGATAAAGAGCTTTAGACAGAAGAGTGAAATAAAATTATATTTTTAAGTCTCTAATTTTATTATAGAGATTATCTTGAAAGAGAAAGAATAATTCTCTGGGGTTCCATATAGGTTAGGAGAGGGTACAATAATTAAGGTAAGTAATGATACTAGTAGGGCTTGGGATGATGACAAAGGAAATGAGGAAAAAAAAA
>NW_028011752.1:0-823 GCF_054177405.1 Leptonychotes weddellii
ACCTGAATTTATATAATGAGGTGACACATGGTGAGGCCAGAAATAGTTTTAGGGTGGGGGATTGACTGTGCTGGGAAGACCAATCGTGTGGTTAGAGGGTTGGGGTTTGGGGCCATGTGATATCAGCCCAAGTTCTGGGGAGGTAAAAGGGGGCCTGGAGACTGAGTTCAACCTCCTGGCCATTGTCCAATGAATTATACCTATATAATGAGACCCCAGTAAAAACTCTAGACACTAAAGCTTGAGGGAGCCTTCCTGGTTGGTAATCATATATCAATATCCTGTCAGGGTGTCATGTTCTGATTCTACAGGGAGAGGACACACAAGCTTCATGTTGGGGACTTTCCTGGCTCTCACACTATGGGTCTCTTCTTTTACCTGGTCCTGCTTTGTGTCCTTTATGATAAAACCATAATCATAAGTATAGCTCTTTCCTGAGTTCTGTGAGTCATTCTAGTAAATTATCAAACTGAGGATAGTGGGAACCCTCAAATTTGTAGCCAGTTGGTAAGAAGAATGGGTGGCCCAGGGACCCTGCAGAGTCGCAGCTGGTATTGAAGTGAGGGCAGCTTTACTGGGGACCGTGCCCTTAACCTGTGAAGTCTGTACCAGTGCTAGGTAGTTAGCATCAGAATTGGCTTTCGAGGGCCTAATATATGCCTAACACTAGCAATAGGGAGGTTAATAAAATAAGCTCAGCATCTGCCCCCATACAACTTATAGTCAAGAAGAGGAGACATATATTAAAAACATAACAAATAAACAATACCTAATAGGAACGCCACCGCAAACTGAGTCCTTTTCTTTTTTTTTTTTTTTTTTT
>NW_028011753.1:0-823 GCF_054177405.1 Leptonychotes weddellii
TGAAAAGTCAGCACTTGAATGTAAAGAGAACCTTTAAATAGTGTTTGGTACTACCACCCAGCTCTGGTTTCCTCTGACAGTGATCAAACCCCTGGCGTCTATGGGTGGCCATGTTAATAGGGGATTGTTGCAGAGATTTCTACACAATATCACCAAGAGGCTTTACTCGTTTGATCAGATAGCTCTTACTTACCACCCCACCCACACCTCTGTAACTTCAACCCCATCCTGTGCTCCCCTCCATCACCCCCTCCATTCCCCCACGCCAGTGAGCTGGAAATGAGAGTTCCTAATGAGCCGCACAGCAGGCTTCTTAAAGCAATGAGATCCAAATGGGCTGCAGTGGATAAAGCAGGAGTACGATGTGTATATATATAAAAGGAGACTGTGCTCATATGGTTAAGTTGCCACTTGACTATTTTAAACATTTAAAATATTCTCTGTTCTCAATAAAAAGATTTGATAACCCAATTTGGAGCAAGCCTAATGCAAACATATATGATGTGAGTGGAAAATACCCAAGTTGCTACTTGGGGAAATTTCCCTTTTATAATTAAAGTAGATCAATTCTATACAAGTCTCACTAGGGAAATCTACTTTTTAAAATATTTTCTTTCCTGTTCTTGTTTCCTCTTAATATGTCTTTTGATTCTGCTTTTTGGGAGTTATTTCCTCTTTTCAACTCCCAACATTTCATTGATTTAAAAAAATATTTTCCTACTCTATCATTTCCAATTTGATTGATTTTTAAATGTTCTTTTTTTTTTTTCCTGGTAACCTGATTTGTTTAATGAAAGCAATTATCTTCTATCTCTTGAAAATT
>NW_028011754.1:0-823 GCF_054177405.1 Leptonychotes weddellii
AAAAAAAAAAAGAGGAGACACTAAGCGTAGTCCCTGGAAACACATCAGTCTTTCTGACGTTCCCCTTGTCGGGGCTTGGTGGCAGACCCGTGAGGGGGGGCCAAGGGGCTCCTTGAATGGCGCGGACCAGGAGCTCATGAAGCCGCATTGTTGGCCTCTGTGTCCGTCACTCTTGTCACTCAGCTCTTCTGAGGGGGCTAAGGAGAGCAGATGAGGGTGTTGGTTTCTTGGCCCCTCGCTGGGAGGTGGTCTGTGTTCTTCAGACCCACTTCCTGGCTCGTCCGGGGCTGTGTAACCCCGTTTGCTGCTTCTCAGCTGCCACACAAGGAAAAGGTCACTGTCCCTCCCACCTCACTCCATGGCAAAAGCTTCACCACTGGAAACGTTCATTCTTTCCTGTGGCCCCCTGGTTGGCAGAGTCCAGGGGCCCGCGGGAGAGAGACCTCTCCTTCCAGAAGGAAGAACTAACGTGAGACAGAATAGCCTGGGGGGCTCCCCAGAAACAGTGGGGTACAGTTCTGATTTTGTTCAGCACCTGGAACAACATCAGAATGCCATCCGTGACTACTGTGGGGAATAGGAGGTTTGAAGCTTTTGGAAGCATTTGAGAAGTTCACAGTGACGCGGGAATGGGAGACAGAATAAAGCCCGAGACACCAGGAGTCCCCGGACGTTTCTGGCCATTAAGCAACAGAACAGAGCATGGCGGCTAATCGCTTTGGTAAAACCTACCAATCACCAAAAAGCCGCCAGAAATGTCAGGTTGAAAAGCGGTGGGGCATCTCCAAGAGACGATGTAAGAGAACGGATGAGGCCAAAGACG
>NW_028011755.1:0-823 GCF_054177405.1 Leptonychotes weddellii
ACCTTTATTGCGTTGAATCAGGGTGCTAGGAAGTACACTGAGTTGACTAAAAGAAGGCACAATTTATTTTGAAAGTGGAGCTGTGATGACTAGTATCTTAACCAGGCACATGAAAAGGTTTGTTGACCCCCACCCAGTGATGCAGAAGGAAAGGGCTGCTTCATGCCCGCGTGGCGGCAGCTGACAGATACCAACAGGTGTTCCTGGCTTCTCGCCACCTCATGGCTCTTTCACATCTAAGTTCACCGGTCACAGACACCTGCGTTTTTGCATGTTGTTGCTCAGACCACGAAAGTACCCTGAGGGGTTAAGCAATTTGCCTAAGGTCACATGGTAGGTGAGAGGAGGAGACGGGTTTCCTTGTGGGTCTGTCTGACCCCAAAGTCCACTGCTTTCCACTAGCATGTGTCACAGCAGAAGGTGCAACTCTTGACTTGTGTGAGCGACCCAAGTATGACGCTGGGATACAGATCATTCCCGGAGCACACCCCAGAGCCCCAGGCTGTGTGGTTGGACTGGTTCAGGGCCTTTGCTGGAGGTTCAGGTCAGCTTGGAAGTGGGCTTGGAAAGAAGGAGAAGGAGAAGAAGATGGAAAGGGCTGGTTTGTGCCACTCCTTGTGCCAAGGAGAAAGAGTGGTGAGGGAGGTGGAGAAAGACAATTTCAGGCTGCACTAAGCATATTCTGATGCTATTAATGCACGTTCTTTTTGTGTGTTTCCATTGAATGGCGGTCCCCATATGATGACAGAATTCCCAAACCAAATCTCCCATTGAGGGAACCTGGTAGCAGCAGGTAGCTCAGGCTCTAGCCTCCAGCCTCTAC
>NW_028011756.1:0-823 GCF_054177405.1 Leptonychotes weddellii
GTTTTAGAGGGGATGGGTTAGCCTGGTGATGGGAATTAAGGACGGCATGTATAGCATGGAGTACTGGGTGTTATACAAAAACAATGAATCGTGGATCACTACATCAAAAACTAGTGATGTATTCTATGGCGACTAATATAACATAATAAAATAAAATTAAAAAAAGAATTTTGATTAACCATATTTAATGATTCTATTAGTCCAGCTTAGCCTCTTACATTAAATATAGCTGTGGAGTTTTAGAACATGGAGGGATGACATTGAGGATAGAGGAACAGACCCCAGGAGAAGCAAAACTGTCCAGAGGCTGAGGTTCATATCTGGAGACAGAATTCAGTTCTAGGTCAGATCCCAGTACTTCGATTACCATCTCTGTGATATTGGATGAGTTACCTCACTGAGTTTCTTCATCGTTAAAATGATAATCTAACATCTAACAATTTTAGAACAATTACTAGGTGTGAGATGTGCTTCACAAGGATTGCTTCATTTAATTATTACCAGTAGGAGCAACTTCACAGAGGTGTGGGGGCAGAGGGTAAATGAAACAGTGCGTCTAAAGCCTCCAGAAATGGCAATAGCTGCCGATGGTGGTTGGGATTTCTGTCGCTCTTATCATCATCATCTTCACCGCTATCTTGAATGAAGTCTACATGTAAAGGAGGGGTCCCACTTTGCTTCTCATCAAACAGAGTTCATCGCTGGCTCTGTTTATCAAAGCTAGAAGTTTGCAAAATGACAATTGAGAGGCTCTTGGGTCTGTACCAGATGTATTTGGAATATGTAAATTCAGTTATCTAAGATAACTTAGAACTAAGAAAAC
>NW_028011757.1:0-823 GCF_054177405.1 Leptonychotes weddellii
GGTGGGTGCTGCCCTGCCCACTGCAGGACGTCGAGCAACATCGCCGGCTTCTCCCCCCTGGATGACAGGAGAATGCCTGCAGCCGGTGGGACGATCAGGGCTGTTTCTGGACGTGGGCTACCGTCCCCTGCAGGTGAAATGGCTCCCAGCGGAGAAGCACCGTGCCGCGGAACGGAGGCCTCTGGCGTCGGGTCCCCCGTGCTGCAATGTGCTGCTCCATCACCAGCCGCTTGGCAGTGAGCAGGTCCTTCTCATGCTGTGTCTTTGTTTCCTGTAAAGCAGGAGTGTGACAGTGTCCACCTCAGGGAGCAACGTGGGGTAAGTGAGGTCATGCAGGAAGGGCACGCAGAGCAGGGCCAGGCCCCGTCCTCACGACGCACGTGCAGTCGCTGATACTCTGTGCTGGGCACTGGAGATGCTGATTGCGAGGCTCTGTATTCAGATCAGCCGTAGGGAGAAGGATCAGCCTCGCCCAGAGAGAGGCCTGCCCTCTGCCCTGGGCTCTAGCCATCTCTACACCCCAGGAAGGTCTCTGTGGCCCGTGGGCTTTGGCCAGCAGAGAGAGTAAAGGGGACGTGGAGAGGGGCCGGATTGGGCTGGCTGGTTCAGGAAGGGGCCTCCGCAGGGCCGCGCGGGATCTGTGGTGTCTCTAGAAGTGCTGGAGACCACAGCTCTCGGGCCGAGCTCCAGGGCTGCAGGCTAATGGTCAGCCCTGCCGGCTGCAGGTGACTGAGCCCCAGCAAAATCCCTGGACACAGAGGCTCGGCCCGGCTGCCCCGGTAGGTGGTACTCGGCGCCTGGTGCCACATACAGCAGCCGAGAG
>NW_028011758.1:0-823 GCF_054177405.1 Leptonychotes weddellii
GAAAGATTACTATTTCAGTTTTTATAGATAATATTTGAGATAGATATTAGACTTCCAAGTGGAGATTTAAAGTGGATGATCTGAGATGTGACAGAGAAGTCTAAATTGGAGATACAACATTCGGTCATATAGGTGCTATTTTAGGCCCTAACAATACAAGGGAATGTGTATTGATGGAGAACAAAGACCAAGATTCAGCCCTGGGCACACCAATGCAAAGGGTTGAAAAGAGGAGAAATCAGCAGAAGAACCTAAGAAGGAACAACCAATGAGTTATAAGTGACATCTGGAGTATATGGAGCTCTGGAAAATGAGGGACTAAAGAATACTGATGAAGAGAGAGTGATCAATGTGTGGAATTCTGCTGATAGACCAAGTAAAATGAAAACAGACCATTGACTTTTGGATTTAGCCAGATGAAGGGCACTGGTGACATTTACTTAGCAGTTTCATGGAGCCATGAGTGTAAAAGTTGGATTGGAGTAGATTAAACAGAGAATGAGAGAAGGTCTGAAGAAAACAAGTGTAGCAGCTCTGGAGGAATTTTACTGCAAAGGGCAATAGTGAAATGAAGCTGTGGCTCTTAGGGGATATATGTGTGTATATGTACATGTATGCATACATGGAAGATGTTTGTATGCTGAAAAACATTATCCACTAGAGTGAAAACTGAAGAGTGAGAAGAAAGATTGAAACTTAGGGAAATGGGAAATGGTTGCATTTTATAAGTGATAGAATAAATGCAAACCAGATAAAAGTAAAAGAGCAATCAGAGCAGAGATTTTATAGAAGTAAAAGATAAGAATGCTCAAACACTCCTCTC
>NW_028011759.1:0-15560 GCF_054177405.1 Leptonychotes weddellii
CCTCAGTTTGTTCCCTATAGTTAAGAGTTTCTTATGGTTTGCCTCCCTCTCTGTTTTCCTCTTATTTGATTTTCCTTCCCTTCCCCTATGTTCATCTGTTTCGTTTCTTAAATTCCACATGTGAGTGAAATCATATGGTATTTGTCTTTCTTTGACTGACTTATTTCACTTAGCATAATCCCCTCTAGTTCCATCCACACGTCATTGCAAATGGCAAGATTTCATTCTTTTTGATGGCTGAGTAATATACCACTGTGTGTGTGTGTGTGCGCATGTGTAAACACATACATACATATGCCACATCTTCTTTACTCATTCATGTCATTGGCCATCTGGACTATTTCCATATTTTGGCTATTGTGGACACTGCTGCCATAAACACTGGGGTGCATGTGCCCCTTCGAATCACTGTGTTTGTACCCTTTGGATAAATACATAGTGGTGCAATTGCTGGGTCATAGAGTAGCTCTATTTTAACTTTTTGAGGAACCTCCATACTGTTTTCCAGTGTCTGCACCGGTTTGCACTCCCACCAACAATGTAAGAATGTTCCCCTTTCTCCACATTCTTGCCAGTATCTGTTCTTTCCTGAGTTGTTAATTTTAGCCATTCTGCCTGGCGTGAGGTGGTATCTCATTGTGGTTTTAATTTGTAGTTCCCTGATGCTGAGTGATGTTGAGCATTTTTTCCTCTGTCTGTTGGCGATTTGTATGTCTTCTTTGGAGAAAGGCTGTTCATGTCTTCTGCCCATTTCTTGACTGGATTGTTTTTTGGGTGTTGAGTTTGATAAGTTCTTTTTTTTTTAATAAGATTTTATTTATTTGTCAGGAAAGAGAGAGAGAGCACAAGCAGGGGGATCAGGCAGAGGGAGAAGCAGGCTCCCTCCTTGCTCAGCAGGGAGCCTGATGTGGGACTCCATCCCAGGACCCTGGGATCATGATCTGAGCTGAAGGCAGATGCTT
This sequence comes from Leptonychotes weddellii, assembly GCF_054177405.1. Lineage (NCBI taxonomy): Eukaryota > Metazoa > Chordata > Mammalia > Carnivora > Phocidae > Leptonychotes > Leptonychotes weddellii. The sequence goes on from NW_028011759.1 coordinate 963, forward strand.
AACTGACAGCCACCCAGGCGTCCTGATAAGTTCTTTATAGAGTTTGGATACTAGCTCTTTATCTGATGTCATTTGTGAATATCTTCTCCCATTCCATAGGCTGCCTTTAGTTTTGTCGACTGTTTCCTTTGCTGTGCAGAAGCTTTGTATTTTGATGAAGTCCCAATAGTTCATTTTTACTTTTGTTTTCCTTGCCTTTGGAGACGTGTTTTGCAAGAAGTTGCTGTGGCTGAGGGCAAAGAGGTTGCTGCCTGTGTTCTCCTCTAGGATTTTAATGGATTCCTGTCTCACATTTAGGTCTTTCATCCATTTTGAGTTTATTTTTGTGTATGGTGTAAGAAAGTGGTCCAGTTTCATTCTTCTGCATGTGGCTGTCCAATATTGCCAACACCATTTGTTGAAGAGACTGTCTTTTTCCCATTGGATAGTCTTTCCTGCTTTGTTGATGATTAGTTGACCATACAGTTGAGGGTACATTTCTGGGTTCTCTGTTCTGTTCCATTGATCTATGTGTCTGTTTTTATGCCAGTACCATACTGTCTTGATGATTACAGTCTGTAATACAATGTGGAGTCCGGAATTGTGATGCCTCCAGCTTTGGCTTTCTTTTTCAACATTCCTTTGGCTACTCAGGGTCTTTCCTAGGTTCCATACGAATTTTAGGACTGTTTGTTCCAGCTCTGTGAAAAATGCTGGTGGTATTTTGATAGGGATTGCACTGAATATGTAGATTGCTCTGGGTAGCACAGAAATTTTAACAGAATTTGTCCTTTCAACCCATGAGCATGGAATGTTTTTCCATTTCTTTCATAAGTGTTCTATAGTTTTCAGAGTACAGATCCTTTACCTCTTTGGTTAGGTTTATTCCTAGGTATCTGATGATTTTGGTGCTATTGTAAATGGGATGGATTCCTTGATTTCTCTTTCTTCTGTCTCATTGTTGGTGTATAGAAATGCAACTGACTTCTGTACATTGATTTTATATCCTGCCACTTTGCTGAATTCCTGTATGAGTCCTAGTGGTTTCTGGGTGGAGTCTTTCAGGTTTTCAACATAGATTATCATGTCATCTGTAATGAATGAAAGTTTGACTTCTTTGCTGATTGGATGCTTTTTATTTCTTTTTGTTGTCTGATTGCTGTTGCTAGGATTTCTAGTATTATGTTGAACAGTGGTGAGAATGGACATCCCTGTCGTGTTCCTGACCCTAGGGGAAAAGCTCTCAGTTTTTCCCCCTTGAGGATGATATTTGATGTGGGTCCTTTGTATGTTGAGAAATGTTCCATCTCCTCTATCCCTACTTTTTGGGGGTTTTTATCAAAAAAGGATGTTGTACTTTGTCAAATGCTTTTTCTGCATCAATTGAGAGGATCATATGGTTCTTGTCCTTTCTTTTATTATTGTGGTCTATCACCTTGATTGATTTGTGATGTTGAACAACCCCTGCAGCCCAGGAATAAATCCCACTTTGTCCTGGTGAATAATCTTTTTAATGTATTGTTGGATCCTATTAGCTAGTATCTTGGTGAGAATTTTTGCATCCATCATCATCAGAGATTTGGTCTGTAATTCTCATTTTTGGTGGGGTCTTTGGTTTTGGGATCAAGGTAATGCTGACCTCATAGTGAGTCTGGAAGTTTTCCTTCTATTTCTATTTTTTTCAAACAGCTTCAGAAGAATAGGTATTAATTCTTTAAATGTTTGGTAGAATTCTGCTGGGAGGCCATCTGGCCCCGAACTCTTGTTTGTTGGGAGATTTTTGATTACTGCTTCAATTTCTTTGCTGTTTATGGGTCTGTTCAGGTTTTCTATTTTTCCTGTTTTAGTTTTGGTAGTTTACAAGTTTCTGGGAATGCACCCATTTCTTTCAGATGGCCCAATTTGTTGCCATATAGTTGTTCATAATATTCTCTTATAATTGTTTCTATTTTTTCGGTGTTGGTTCTGATTTCTCCTCTTTCATTCATGATTTTATTGATTTGGGTCCTTTCTCTTTTCTTTTTGATAATCTGACTAGGGGTTTATTGATCTTATTAATTATTTCAAAGCACCAGCTACTAGTTTCATTATCTGTTCTATTTTTTTTTTTTTATTTCTATGTCATTGATTTCTGCCCTAATCTTTATTATTTCTCATCTCCTGCTGGATTTAGGCTTTATTTGCTGTTCTTTTCCCAGCTCTTTTAGGTTTAAGGTTAAGTTCTGTATTTGAGACTTTCCTTGCTTCCCGAGGAAGGCTTGTATTGCTATATACTTCTTGCTATATACTTCCCTCTTATAATCAGCTTTGCTGTATCTCAAGGGTTTTGAACTGTCATATTTTCATTTTCATTCCCTTCCACGTGTTTTTTAAATTCTTTAATTTCCTGGTTGACCCATTCATTCCTTAGTAGGATGCTTTTAACCTCCAAGTGTTTGTGTTCCTTCCAAATTTTCTTTTGTGATTGAATTCAAGTTTTAAAGCATTGTGGTCTGAAATAGGCATGGCATAATCTATTTTTTGGTACCAGCTGAGCCCTGATTTGTGACCCAGTATGTGATCTATTCTGGAGAATGTTCCATGTGTACTTGAGATGAATGTGTATTCTGTTGCTTTAGGATGAAATGCTCTGAATATATCTGTGAAGTCCATTGGTCCATTATGTCTTTCAAAGCCCTTATTCCTTGTTGAACTTCTGCTTAGATGATCTGCCCATTGCTATGAGTGGGGTGTTAAAGTCCCCTACTATTATATTATTATCAATGTGTTTCTTTAATTTTGTTATTAATTGGTTTATATGTTTGGCTGCTCCCATGTTAGGGGCATAAATATTTACAACTCTTCCATCTTCCTGTTGGATAGACCCTTTAATTATGATATAGTGTCCTTCTTAATCTCTTACTACAGTCTTGGATTTAAAATCTAGTTTGTCTAGGGATGACTACTCTGGCTTTTTTTGATGCCCATTAGCATGATAAATGGTTCTCCACCCCCTCACTTTCAATCTGTAGGTGTTGCTGGATCTAAAATCAGTGTCTTTTAAGTAGCATATTGATGGGTCTTTTTTTTTTTTTTCTTAATACATTCTGATATCCTCTGTCTTTTGATTGGAGCATTTAGCCCATTTACATTCAGAGTAATTATTGAAAGATATGAATTTAGTGTCATTGTATTACTTGTAAAGTCACTGTTACTGTAGATTGCCTCTGTTACTTTTTGGTCTTCATTACTTTTGGGCTCTCTCTTTGCTCAAAGGATTCCCTTTAATATTTCTTGCAGGGCTGGTTTAGTGTTCAAAAATTCCTTTGGTTTTTGTTTTCCTGGAAACTCTTTATCTCTCCTTCTATTCTGAATGAGAGCCTTGCTGGATAAAGTATTCTTGGCAGCATATTTTTCCCATTTAGCACCTTCAATATATCATGCCAGTCCTTTCTGGACTGCCAGGTCTCTGTGGCCAGGTTTGCTGCCAGCCTTATGTTTCTACCCTTGGAGGTTCAGGACCTCTTGTCCTGAGTGGCTTTCAGGATTCTCTCTTTATTTCTGAAATTTGCAGGCTTCACTATTATATGTCGAGGGGTTGACCTATTTTTATTGATTTTGAGGGTGGGGCTCTCTGTGCTTTCTGGATTTGAATGTTTGTTTCCTTCCCCAGATTAGGGAAGTTCTCATCTATAATTTGTTCAAATAAATCTTCTGCCCCTCTCTCTCTTCATTTTCTGGGACCCCTATTATCCAGATATTATTTTGCTTTATGGAATCGCTAATTTCTTGCAGTCTTCCTTTGTGATCCAGTAGTTGTCTTTCTCTCTTTTCAGCTTATTTTCCATCATTTTGTCTCCTATATCACTGACTCTCTCCCCTGCCTCATTCATCCTCGTTAGAGCCTCCATTTTTGACTGCAACTCAGTCATATCATTTTTTATTTTGTCCTGATTAGATTTTAGTTTTTATTTCTCCAGTAAGGGATTTTGTAGTGTCTTCTATGGTTTTTTCAAGCCCAGGAAGTATCTTTATAATCACTTTAAATTCTAGTTCAGACATCTTAGTTGTATCCATATTTAAATCCCTGGCATTGAGTGCTACCCCCTGTTCTTTCTTTCATGGTGAATTTCTCCATCTGGTCATTATGTCCAGAAAAGAATAGAAAAAAGAGAAAAGACAACAATACCAATAGGAACAACAGAAAAAAATAACAAAACAAACCAGAAGAAGACAAAATAAAAAAATCAAACCACAATGAACTGAACGAAACAAAATACTAGATTCTGGGTTTATTTTGCTCTGCTTGTTAAAAGAAACTAGATTTCAAAATAGGAAAAAAAGGAAAACATATATATATATATATATATATATATATACATATATATACATATATATATAAAATAAAGTATATAAAATATACAATGAATAGAAAGCAAATATATATATAATATATATATAAAAATTTCAAAAAATTGAAAAAATAAGAAAATAGAGCAAAAATAAAACTGAAAAACTAAAGAATAATAAAACAACCGCAAATGCTATATACTGTTTTCCCCAAGAGCCCAAGTTTTGCAGTTCTGTATGATAGGTAAATTTGGTGCTCATTGGTTGTTCCTGCTGGTCTTCTGGGGGAGGGGCCTGTTGCGCTGAGTGTCTGGTGCCCTTGTGGTGGTGAAATTGCACCTTCCTTGTCAGGGGGCTAAGCTCAGTGTTAGTGGCTCTGGATTCCACTTTGTGGTGCTGTTTTGCTCCCTGATGGCTTTCAGTACCAATGGGGGAGTGGGGGGGAGGATGAAAATGGCGGCGCCCCACTCTCTAGCCCAGAGCTGAAAGTTTGTGCCCCCCACTCTTCAGTGAGCCCTCACAGAAAAGCAGTCATTCATAAAGCCAGTTTTAAAAGGGAAGCTGAAATGGTCACAATGCAGAGGTTCCACAAGCTACATACTTACTGCCATGCCCCCAGACCTGCTTGCCAACCATCTGCAAACATGAGAGCCAAATTCAATACCTTCATGATGGCTTCTTTCACAAAACTGACCTGGAGATTAAAGCCACAGACAGAATACAGGCTCTGTAACTATGTTTGGACACTGACACCAACACTTTTATTTAATCTACCTGAGTCACAAAAAAGTTCATCAATGCAATGACAGCCGTCAATATAATATGGAAAGGTGCTAGGCTGTGAATAAGGGCACTTGGAATCAGGCCACCCATCTAATGCACTGTGATATAGGGAGTATTAGCAGCAAAGTCTGACCAACAGAGCAAGTCACCATTTCCTAGGATGGTTATTTGAATTCACCAACAAAAGGGAGGAAGTAATCCAATGGCTGTAAATTGACTTAATCCCATATATTCTCACTAAGCTGGATGCACTTCCTGACTAAAGCACTCTTATTCCACAACTGCAGACATAATTTTCCAATTGAATCCCAGTGCAGTACAGGGTGCAGACGATCATAATATAGTTCTCATCTATTTCTCTTAGATATAATTTCTAGTAATATGGCACAAATTTGTAACTTTATTTGATTTGGTCATTCCCTATAGAATATTTTGCTTAGTAAGTATAAAATCTAGAAGTAGAGAAACAACCTCCCTTGGCCAGCTTCACTCCTGCTTCAGTGGCCAAATCTGCAGATGACATCTCACATACCTTTTCTCTCAGCAAACATCGATCATGGATGGTTGACAAGTATCTGTAATGAATCTTAATCAACTGATCTAAATCCTTGGCTTCCTCGACTTGATGTTGGAACTCCAGCCCTGTACTGTGAAGAATCTTGAAGAGAAAGATGAAAAGTTTAATCAGCAGACTTCTTTGAGGACTTGAATGCTAGACACAAAACTTTTTACCAACCTCTTCTACTCCTCTCAAATTCTTTCTTCAGTAATTACATCTGTAAAATTTACAAAGTACCTGCTTGAAAGGCTGACATTCTTTTTTTTTTTTTAAAGATTTTATTTATTTATTTGAGAGAGAGAATGAGATAGAGAGAGAGAGCATGAGAGGGGGGAGGGTCAGAGGGAGAAGCAGACTCCCCGCCGAGCAGGGAGCCCGACGCGGGACTCGATCCCGGGACTCCAGGATCATGACCTGAGCCGAAGGCAGTCGCTTAACCGACTGAGCCACCCAGGCGCCCGAAAGGCTGACATTCTTATCCTAGAATAATGGTGGGGCCAGTTCTTTAGGAAATCCATTTGCACAGTAAATGAATGCCTTACTTTGGACCAACAGACTGTTCCTGATGGGGAGGGGCAAGTACATCAAATCACATACAAAATGCATTGGTTTTTTTTTTTTTTAATTATCAGGTAAATTGAACTTAAATGTTTTTATAAGTTCCAATGTTTTTATAATGATCTTTCTTTAAAAGGAGCATAGACATACTTTAACTAGAAAACAAGAAACAAGCAAAAACTTAACTTCCTACCATTTACTCTTAATAATTAAGGGTTTAAGGCTGCCTCTGAAAGCCAATGCATGGTAAGCAGAAAGCACCTCTGCCATATGGCTTCTTTCACAAAACTGACCTGGAGATTAAAGCCACAGACAGAATACAGGCTCTGTAACTATGTTTGGATACTGACACCAACACTTTTATTTAATCTACCTGAGTCACAAAAAAGTTGTGACTGCCATATGCATCATGTCTAAAACACAGGTTTTAAAGGCTCACTTCTTCCAAATAAAATTTTTAGAACTTGCATACAAATGAGTTTTTTTTTTTTAAAGCAACCATTTTAAATCCCAAATGAGTACTGTCTTCCAAGAATACTGCTATTGTTCAAATATCTGAACTCCTCTTCCAGACTTCCTCTAGATCTGGTTTTAAGATGTGTAAGAAAAGCAGTTTCATTTACTTCATAATGAGTTGCTTCTTGTTTCTAAGAAAAAATATATAATCCGGCTGCATCTTCCTCCTTACACATCACACTAGCCTGGCAGATTTTTGGCTGTTATGAAAATTTGAAGCCATTTTCCAGGGACAGATCTGTCACCACTGATAAAGTTTAAAAGTCTATACTGCAAGTTCTGAAGGCAATTCCAGAAGAGGAACTCTGGGTACGCCCATCCCAAGAGGCTGCTGGACAGGAGGGACAGGAGTCTCTGGATACATGTGCTCTGGCATGTTTAAAAAAACATTTCCCCCCACTGCCAATATTTATGATCAAATATTTTATATGTGCTATTTTCACATTTATAGTCTACAAGTATTTTGTGGGCTCTTATAAATATATCAGAAGTAATCCAGACACAAACCCTGGTCATGATGTAGTTGTGTAAGCTGTTCACAAAGTGCATGAGCTTTACTCTCAAGAGGAACATACGATGAATCTGCTGTCTTATTGGTTCCTTTTGCGGTCCAAACTGAGCAGTTGTGTCTTGTTCACATAAAAGTCCTTCTCTGAGTTGTGGTTTTCCAGCAGTATTAGCTAGTTCTGTATAAGATTGAAAGAGCAGAGTCGGTGGGAAGAACATCTACTCAAATCCCACCTGTGCCACTGTACAGGGGTGGGACTTCTGATGTGGTTATCAACCTGCAAAGGTCACTCTACAGGAGGCACATTAGGGACCCTGCCTTCAGTGTCTCTGGAAGGTAAAGCAGTGAAAAGTTCCCCTTATCACCATCATTAAAACATAAATGCCAAGTCCAAATACTTTGTCATGAAATTTTTTTTTTGCATAATTTAAGAATATTTATTCTGGCTAAATTCCTCATCAAGCTGTTATATTTCAGACTGACTGCAGTACAATTCCCTGGTATTTCATTCAGGGAAGTTAATTTTGACAACTGTAAAACTTTTGCTATAAATACTTGTTATTTGGGCACTTGTGTATACATAAAAATGACCAAAGATCAGCCACTTCTTTAGTTCAGGGCTAAAATTCAATTATAATTTATCTGTTGAAAACAAATCTTACCACCAAATAGTAAAACATCCAGACTATATTTTGCCCACTTTATTTGCAATAAGAGAAGGAACACCTGATTATAAATTTTTTGACATTCCAAACTTATAACAATATCCACAGGCCATGGGATCTATGAAAACAAAAATAGAAAATTAGAGTAGAAAGTAACCTACGTATTACTTGCATTTTGTAATTTTAATAGAAAATAATGTTCTTAAAAAATGTATCAGCACATACCTTATAGCTCAGGGTCAGACCATCTAAGATATGAACAGGGAGTTTCTTCTTGGTTGTGTCAACACTTTCATAAGATATAGACAGACTAGATAAAGAAATTTCAGTTTTAGTTTGTGAAAGTACTATGCTCAAATAAAAATACTCTTTAAAAAACCATTAGCATTTTAACATTTACATCATATTTTAAAGAAGACATATTTCATAAAGGGAATGCAAATATTTCGATAAAGGTTTTGTAGCATATATTCCAGAATAGGAATTTGGTTTTACAAGTAAGAGGGTAAAGTTTTTAAATAATGGGTTTAGCTATGAAAGAAAAGAGACACTTATATGTAGTAAGTTAGAAAAAAAGTAGAAGCCAGGGAAGAAGATATAATGGTAATAGGCTGGCTGCTTAATTCTGATAAAATTCAGGCAACAGGCTCAGAAGATAGACCCTCTGCTGAGGGCAGTGGAGGGAGACTGCTCTCTTTGCCCTGGAGAGTGTGTGTGCAAGTCCATCAATAGCAGTGGGGTCTGCTTCTAAAGCAAAGGTATATACACACTGCTTCACCCACTCTTTCTTAACACTGGTTTGAATGTGACTCTCAATAGAAAGAAGCAACAAATGTGCATGGAAATGTTCTTGCACCAGGCACCACATGGACACTTAACTGCCCTTACTCATTTAACCCTCAGAGTAGTCCTGTCAGTGGACTGGGAAATGATGTAACTCTCCCACAAACACAGAGGCATCAAGTGATGAAACCAGGATGCAGACCATGTAAGGTTTAAGTGTAACACAGAGGTGGGGACGCAGCCTTACAACCAGAGATGGAAAGCAGTGTATGACTTATAAATTAGCCAATTCATTCCATGTCACAGGCATTAGTCAGAATTTTTTTTTAGCCTGTAAATTATCTGCATCCACTGAGTACTTAGCAGGCACTTACTGAATACCTTATTTGTCAGTCATCATGCCAAGCAGGTGAAAGAAAGTCAATCACTTCTCCCCGTCTAGGGGCTCATAGCCCAGAGAAAATCCCAGAGCAGACACAAGGTGCTGCACTAATCCAGGCCAAGCAGGACTTTGTAGGAGAGCAGACCACTGCCAGGCCATGCAAATGGAAGAGCACCTAACTGGAGGAAGCTATGAAGCAGGGAGAGTACAGCTCTTCAGCAAACCAGAAATATTCCAAATTCCTGAAATGGAAAGTGTGGTAGGAGAGAGAACATTATGTGTCTGTATGTGTACACGTACTAGAATTGAGGCTGGGAAATGAACCAGATAGTAAAACTTGCCCTCTCATGAGAAGGAGCTCAGCCCATCTGTTATGAGGAGCCAATGAGGAGCCTGAACACAACTGGTGGAGGGAGTTGCTGATATCACTGTAGTCACTCTGGTGGCCCTGTCGGGGTCCAATGGAAGGGAGTGAAGCTGAGACACAGAGACAGTCAGGAGGTGTCAGAGAGGAGCTCTTGGGTGAGCACTGAGAGGTAAGGGGAAACGTTATCTAGGAGGCAGAACTGAACAACCAGGGAGGTGTAGGAGCTAGGACAGAGGAAGGAATCTAGGATGAGCCACACTGCCTCTGGGTGCCAGGATGAACAATGGTGCTCAACTAGAAGAGACAAAAGATTGTTTGGGATGAGACAATGAGCTCAGTTTTGGATACATGACATTTGAGTGTAGTTACAAGCTGCTGGCTATGTAGGCACCTAGGCTAAAGGTACTGATCTGCAGGTCACTGAAGCCATTAACAGGGACTGGAACTGTCTGAGGCAGGAGTGCTGACTGAGGCAGTAGAGCGAGAAGCTGTGCCAAAGGCAGGTGGGAAGCAAGAGGCCCACAGAGAGATTACAGAAAGAGTAGCAGGGATATGGGAGGGTTGTTAAGGCAGGGATACTGGTCAGGGCAAGGGAGCAGCACTGGCACTGATGCTGGAATTGAGAGGGAGACTCGAGGGCCAGACTCAGAAAGCCTGAGGAGGCAGACAGCTGCTTAGAACATATGGAAGCCACAGCAGAAGGGGTCCCTGGGGGTGGCTCATTTCTCCTGAATTAATCTATGAATAGAATGCAATCTCAATAAAAATACCATCAAAGTTTTTGTTTTGGTGGAGCTAGACAAGTTGACAATAAAGTACATTTGGACAAATAAACAAGAATAGCCAGGAAAGCCCTATTATTAAAACAGGATGTTACTAGCACATGAATAAACAGAACAGGGAAATAGAATGGAAAATCTAGAAAGATACTCAAGTACATATGAAAACTTAATGATAAAGGGGTATGTCAAATAAATGCAGGAAAGATGGATTGTTTTTTTAAAGAAGTAAGTGATGGAAACCAATTAGTCATTTGGAAAAAGATAAAACTAGATCTATTTCTTTTTTAGCTGGATAAGTTCCAAATAGATCAATATCTATATGTAAAAATACCTATTCAAGTATTAGGATAAAAGATGGGTGAATTTCTTTGTAACCTGGGAAAAAGTAAAACTTTCTTAACTCAAAATCTAAAAGTAGTAAGAGAAAAGATTGATAAATTGTAAAACTAAAAAAATCTACATGACAAAACAACAAAAAATTATTATACCATAAGCAGAATGAAAAGACAAATGTCGAATTGGGAAATGTATATAATATAAATAGCTTCTAAAAATGGAGAATAAGAGACCAATAATCTGATACTAACAGAAATGGTGGCAAAATATATGGATAGTTCACAATAAAAAATTTCAAAAATAAACATATGGAAAGATGATAAAGCTCACTCATAATTAGAAAAATGTAAATGAAAACTATACTGAGATACTGTTTCTCATCAGACTGGCAAAATTCCAAAAGTCCGACAACATATTCCATTGGTGAGGCTGTGGAGGAAGCCACTCTACACATTGCTGGTGGGAATCAGAAAGAATACAGGCCATATGAAGAGAAATTTGGGAACAGCTAGCAGAATTACACATACATTTACCTTTTTACCCAGCAATCCCATTATAGGAATATATTCCAAAATTACACTGGCAAAAATATGAAGTGAGAGGTACAAGACTAGTTAGTCATTGCAGATATGTATGGCAGAAGAACAGAAACCCAAATGCCCACCAAAAGGACAACTTATTGAAAGAATACAGTGGAAAGCCAGTCAACTGTAAAGGAGTAAGGACCAGCTCTCTAGTTTATAAATGGAGTGGGTGTGAGATACATTAGTAACATAAGAAAAATAAACCAAATGCCAGAGTAGGCAATGCATGCTACCTTTTGTACAACATGCAACGGTTGCCTAAAGGAAAGGGAGCAGGAACAGAAGACAGATCTCCCTAGAAGTACCACTGTACCATTGATTTTAACTTAAGAAATATACAGCTGTTTATATAATTAAGAAACAAACTTGAATCAAGAAAAAAAAAGCAGTTCCTAAAAGTAGAAAACTAAAAAAAATGAACTTGACCCTATATTAAGTTGGTGGCATAATCACATTGAGGATTATTCCAAGTGACTTTGAAATAGAGTATTCTGATGATTTGATAGTATAGGAAGAGAAAACAATCACAAACAGTAATTTAAACTCTCTGGGCTTGTTGCTATTATTGTCACTTTGGAACTACTATTTATTTATTTATTTATTAAAGATTTTATTTATTTATTTGACAGATAGATAGCACAAGTAGGCAGAGAGGCAGGCAGAGGGAGAGGGAGAAGCAGACTCCCCACTGAGCAGGGAGCCCGACATGGGGCTCGATCCCAGGATTCCAGGATCATGACCTGAGCTGAAGGCAGCCGCTTAACCAACTGAGCCACCCAGGCGCCCCTGGAACTACTATTTATTATAGAATAAAAAAACCATTAGTCATGTCAGTCTGTTAATAAGCACTCAAGAGAAGAAATACAAAGGAAAATCAGAGAAGTGAAAACTAATCTTTAATATAAATTGGAAATATCAATATGAAATTCTGATTTATTCTTCCTACATATTTCATTTCTCTGTCCACTGAGAAAGCCCAGAAGTACTGACAATCCAATACTGATGAATACTCTGGCACGCAGATAAAGGGCTTTTTAAGTCACCAAATACATGGGACCAGTCCTCCTGGGAAAGGTGCACAAGCCTAAAGCAGGAGGTGCACAGGACAAGCCTGTACATCTGAGTAGTCCTGAAAGTAAGGACACTCTCTGAGATTACTAGGGTCATAGGAAGTGGTACCCTCTGGGTAAAAATGCGAGTCTGAGCAATAAAAAAAAGAAAAATCGTAATAGAGCATGACATTAAATATTACAAATTCATGAATTTCTGCTGGTGGTGAAAAACAACTTTCCCTGGCTCCCTCCTGGGGTTGCTAGGCACCAATTTCTTCTTATGGAAAGAACCCAGCTGTTACTCTGCTTTTACTAATCACATAATTGATAAAAATTCTGTTTTTATGGAGGAATTAAAGGTAATAAAAAAAATGACATAAAAATCAAAGGAATTAAAATAATCTACTAAGTAGTAGCTTGGTAACCTGGCATGCCTGTGAGGAAAAGAATGCTTTGTCTGGCATATCGTGTTCATTATTATGACTACTATTTTTTTTTAAAGATTTATTTGTTAGTTATGTCAGTCACCATACACTACATCATTAGTTGTTGATGCAGTGTTCCATGATTCAGTTTTCGAATAATACCCAGTGCTCATTGCAATATCTGCCCTCCTTAATACCCATCACTGGGATAACCCATCCCCCCACTCCTTTCCCCCACTAAAACCCTCAGTTTGTTTCTCGGAGTCCATAGTCTCTCATAGTTTGTCTCCCACTCCGATTTCCCCCCTTTCATTTTTCCCTTCCTTCTCCTAATGTCCTCCATGCTATTCCTCATGTTCCACAAATAAATGAAACCATATGATAATTGTCTTTCTTTCTTTGACTTATTTCACTTAGCATAATCTCCTCCAGTCCTATCCATGTTGATGCAAATGTTGGGTATTCATCCTTTCTGATGGCTGAGTAATATTCTGTTGTATATATGGACCACCTCTTCTTTATCCATTCGTCTGTAGAAGGGCATCTGGGCTCCTTCCAGTTTGGATATTGTGGAGATTGCTGCTATGGACATTGGGGTGCATATGGCCCTTCTTTTCACTACATCTGTGTCTTTGGGGTAAATACCAAGTAGTGTAATTGCTGGGTCATAGGGTATCTCTATCTTTAACTTTTTGAGGAACCTACACACTGTTTTCCAAAGTGGGTGTACCAACTTTCATTCCCACTAACAGTGTAAGAGGGTTCCCTTTTCTCTACAACCTCTCCAACATTTATTGTTTCTTTCCTTGTCCATTTTTGCCATTCTAACTGGTGTAATGTGGTATCTCAATGTGGTTTTGATATGAATTTCCCTGATGGCTGATGATGTTGAACATTTTTTTTCACGTGTCTGCTAGCCATTTGTATGTCTTCTTTGGAGAAGTGTCTGTTCATGCCTTCTGTCCATTTTTTGACTTGTTTTTTGGGTGTTGAGCTTGAGAAGTTCTTTACAGATCTTGGATACCAGCCCTTTATCTGTAGTGTCATTTGCAAATATCTTCTTCAATTCTGCGTGTTGCCTCTTACTTTTGTTGGCTGTTTCCTTTGCCGTGAAGAAGCTTTTTACCTTGAAGTCCCAAAAGTTGTTTTGTTTTTGTTTCCCTTGCCTTTGGAGATGTCTTGAAAGAATTGCTATGACCGATGTCGAAAAGGTTACTACCTATGTTCTCCTCTAGGATTTTGATGGATTCCTGTCTCACACTGAGGTCTTTCATCCATTTTGAGTTTATCTTTGTGTATGGTGAAAGAGAATGGTCTAGTTTCATTCTTCTGTATACAGCTAATTTCCCCAGCACCATTTATTGAAGAGACTGTCTTTTTTCCATTGCATATTTTTTCCTACTTTGTTGAAGATTAGTTGACCATAGACTTGATGGTCCATATCTGGAGTCTCTATTCTGTTCCGCTGGCCTATGTGTCTGTTTTTGTGCCAGTACCATGCTGTCATGGTGATCACAGCTTTGTAATATAGCTTGAAATCGGACAATGTGATGCCCCCAGCTTTATTTTTCTTTTTCAACATTTCCTTGGTGATTCGGGCTTTTCTGGTTCCATACAAATTTTAGGATTGTTTGTTCCAGCACTTTGAAAAATGCCATTGGTATTTTGATCGCGATGGTGTTGAAAGTATAGATTGCTCTCGACCGAATACACATTTTAACAATGTTTATTTTTCCGATCCATGAGCATGGAATACTTTTCTATCTTTTTCTGTCTCCTTTAATTTCTTTCAAAAGTGTTCTGTAGTTTCTAGAGTATAGATCTTTTACCTCTTTGGTTAGGTTTATTCCTAGGTATCTTACGGTTTTCGGTGCTATTGTAAATGGAATCGATTCTTTAATATTTCTTTCTGCAGTTACATTGTTACTGTAGAGGAAAGCAACTGATTTCTGTGCATTGATTTTGTATCCTACCACATTACTGAATTGCT
>NW_028011760.1:0-11708 GCF_054177405.1 Leptonychotes weddellii
GTTTCTCGGGGTCCATAGTCTCTCATGGTTCATCTCCCTCTCTGATTATCCCTCCCTTTGGATTTCCCTCCCTTCCCCTTTGGTCCTCCATGCTATTGCTTATGTTCCACATATGAGTGAAGCCATATGATAATTGTCTTTCTCTGCTTGACTTACTTCACTTAGCATAATACCCTCCAGTTCCATCCATGTCAGTGCAAATGGTGGGTATTCATCCCTTCTGATGGCTGAATAATATTCCATTGTGTATATGTACCACATCTTCTTCATCCATTCATCTGTTGAAGGGCATTTCGGCTCCTTCCCCAGTTTGGCTATTGTGGACATTGCTGCTATGAACACTGGGATTCACATGCCCCTTCTTTTCACTATGTCTGTATCTTTGGGGTAAATACCTAGTAGTGCAATTACTAGGTCGTGGGGTAGCTCTATTTTTAACTTCTTAAGGAACCTCCATACTGTTTTCAAAGTGGCTGTACCAGCTTGCATTCCCACTAACAGTATAAGAGGATTCCCCTTTCTCCACATCCTTGCCAACATTTGTTGTTCCGTTTTGTTAATTTTTATCATTCTAACTGGTGTAAGGTGGTATCTCATTGTGGTTTTGATTTGTATTTCCCTGATGGCTAGTGATGTTGAGCGTTTTTTCATGTGTCTGTTAACCATTTGTATGTCTTTTTTGGAGAAATGTCTGTTCATGTCTTCTGCCCATAAAAATGACTGCGTTATTAGTTTTTTGAGTGTTGAGTTTGAGAAGTTATGACTGGGTTTTGAATTAAAATCTATTGATTCTAAGTGAAGTGATATTGTAAAAAAATACATATTGTAAAGACCAGAAAAATATATTCTATATCAGAAATATGAAGTAATTTGTCATTTGAAAGAAGAGAATTTTTCTTTAAAAACTAATTTGAAAGAATTTTGTAACTAGGAAAGCTAGGGATCTGCTTCTCTTAAAACTTCCTACCATTGGATTATAGATTGAGTTGAGGGAAGACTTGAAGTTCAGTGTAATACTGATCATTTGGAAATTGAATGAAATATCATCCCTGAAAGTGTTGTAAGGCACTAGAATGAAAAGTGGTGATATATATGGAGAATTTTTCTTTACTTAGCCTGACTGCGGAACAACTGATCAATAAGCATAGCTTTTGGTGATCAATGTCAATTGCCTTTGGGAATTTATTGTAGACCTCTGTGTTCAATTTTAAGATACCTGTATGGTTTTCTATTATTTTATATAGAGACTAGGTAAGTGGTATTTTTATAAATAGGAGGATTTAGAATTTCTGAAAGAAGGTAACTTCAGTTCATGTATTCTTGGTAATTGCCTCCCTTGTTTTCTTTAAAATTACTGAGATAGTCTGCCTCTGTTTTGCCTTCAAACTTTTTGATCTACTTTTTGATCTGCTCTCATTACATTCTTGGTAATGTGTTTCATCTTCTGTAATTCAGGAGCAAAGAAATATGTTACATTAGTTGTCATAAAGTTTCTGTAAAGACTTTAATAGATTATTAAATTTAACACTGAGCATGATATTCATCATTAGTTTAAAGAAATTATCAAATTTACACATCTAAGTCCTCCAAAGTGAAAATTCCTAGTAAGACAAAGTGCATATATTAAATAATAATGCACCTGTGAAAATGAATATTCTATTTCTAGGGTAAAGCACCTAAGTGCCTTTCATGTGTTAAGTTTTGTTGGTTAGTATTTTGAAAATATAAAATTTTATAAGTATTCTTCATAATTATTACTTTTAATGATACCTCTAAAGGAAATAATTATTTACTGAATAATTCCTATGTTTATATCACAAATGTAGGTTTATAATGTCAACAAACTTTGAGAGATAGTCCCTCTAATCTATATGCTCATGATTATTTTTGGGGAAAAGAAATTAAGGAAATGCCAGATTATCCAGTATATGATAAATGTGTTCAAATATGAGGTATAGTGATTATATTCTTCAGGAATAGACAGAAATTAAATATCAAGATATGCTAGCATAGTCATAATTTTGTTTCACATTACATATATATTAAATAAGAAGGTAAGCTATAATGTAACAAAATAACACTGAGAGCTAAATATTACCACTAACTCTTTTAGTATGGCTAACACCAGACAGAACCCCAAATTATATTAAAACTAGTTTACTTAGGATGCATACATTATAATATATTTGGTATATATTAGTCCTGATAGAGCTAGTTTTCAGTTTTTTCTTTAAAACAATATTTAATAACATTTCTCACCCAATCCACCCCATAGTTTAAATTACCTGAAGGACCCTGAAGGCATTTGTGTTGCTTACTCCTGTTTTTATTAAAAACCAAGTGGAGATAGAGGAGATTCAAAAATGTTCATAACAGCAATGTCCACAATAGCCAAACTGGGGAAGGAGCCGAGATGCCCTTCAGCAGATGAATGGATAGAGAAGATGTGGTTCATATATACAATGAATATTACTCAGCCATCAGAAAGGATGAATACCCACCATTTGCATCAACATGGATGGAACTGGAGGGGATTATGCTAAGTGAAGTAAGTCAAGCAGACAAAGACAATTATCATATGGTTTCACTCATATGTGGAACATAAGGAGTAGCATGGAAGACCACAGGGGAAGGGAGGGAAAACTGAATGGGAAGAAATCATAGAGGGACACAAACCATGAAGGACTCTGGACTCCAGAAAACAAACTGAGGGTTACAGAAGGGAGGAGGGTGGGGGAAGGGGGTAACAGGGTTATGGGTATTAAGGAGGGCATGTGTTGTGACAAACACTGGGTGTTATACGTAACTAATGAATCATTGAACTAATGATGTATTATACAGTATTATACAGTATTATACCTCAAAAACTAATGATGTATAATACAGTGGCTAACTGAACATAATAAAAAAATAATAAACAATGAATCATGGAACACTTCATCTAGAACTAATGATGTAATGTATGGGGATTAACATAAGAATAAAAAAATAATAATAAAAGGGCAAGCTCTTAAAATAAATAAATAATGAATCACATAAAAAAAAAACAACAACCAAAAAACAAAAATCCACTAACTGAACTTCGATGGAATATACTAAGTTTATCTAAACAAGGTTCTAATTATTCAAAGAGAATTAAGTAAAATAAAATCATTTAAAAATTAAGAAAATGGAAGTCAGTAACAACAACAACAACAATAATAATAAACACAGAATTTACACCACTTAAAAGGTAGTATATACATTATTGTGAAAATGATTTAATCTTAAGAAATATAAATAAATGTTTCATGGCTGCTGTCCTATCCTCCTGATAAATGTCAAGAACCCAGTTCAATGAATGAAGAAATGAATTGTGAAATAAACAAAAGGCAGACATACAAACAGGTGCTAGCTGAAAGGTGAGCAGAAATAGATGAGATGAGATGAGAAGCAACATGGAAAAAGTGGTAAGGAATTCATGAGACAGGCTTAAGGGAATGCCCTAGATTGTGAAGAAAAATAATAGAAACTTTTAATTCATCAGGGAGAAAATTATAGATTTCAAGTTTACAAAATGCTGATTAATCCATCTATATAATTGGCTTTTCTAAAAAGAAAACCAGAACTACTGTAACAAGAACAATATTAAAGTAGGAGGATGGTAATATTTTTTAAGGCTAAAAACAATCTTACATCTTTTGATTTTATCAGCTGTCTGGACATTTAGACATTTTAGAGAATGTATTGCATTTCAAGGAAAAATTGATTTTTTTATATGCACCAAAGCAGAAATGGAAAGATCCAATTTTCACAACACAAATCTGGATTGTGTCTAACTTTGTCTCTTAAACATTAGATGCCAAAAGAAAATAAGAGCAATATGTCCTTGTTTTTGAGAAGGCCAAAATTCAATACACAGAATTAAATTGAAAAGTTAGTCTTAGAACTCTGTTGCTGAAATAAAACATTTCCATGATTATGTTCAAACCTAAATATAAGAAATAAACCTTCCTGTAAGAAATGAACCACTAAATAATTTGACAATTTTAATACCAATTTATTATGAAGAACCAACATAATTCTGATGTTAAATATAATAAAGTTTGTCCTCTCACCAAACTAACACCCTCCACAAAAAAGAACTAGTACTTTTTATAAAAAGATAAGCATCATAAACTAAATATTAGCTAATAGAATACAGCCCTGAATTAAAAAGTGTATCAGATAATATTGTGGTAGTTTAGAATCATGTAATTGGGTAATATAGTTTATCATATGATCTGTTCAGTAGATCTTATAGAGTAATTGATAAAATTCAGCATCAATTAACCAATGAATTTTTTTTCTTAATTTGGAATAGAAGGCTACTTTTTAGGGATGACACCTTTTATAATTTAAGAGTCAATATTATGCCAAAATATGATCAGGTCATTGTAATGAGAAGAAAGGATATTTAAAAGCTAGTTATAACCACTCTGATTTAACATTTCTTTGCCAGAGATAAACAATACAATTTGAAAGACAAAATCGGGACGTACAAATACCTCAGAAGAAACTTTTTCTCTTTCAGGTGGTCATGACCACTATATAGAAAAGCCAGAAATATTCAACTAAAATTATTTTTAATAATATTACATTTGTAGTTATTTACAAAAAGATATAATAATATCATTAGTCTTTTATAAACCAATAATTACTAGTTATAACATTTAAGAAAATACTCTATCCATCTTAGTAAAATGCCTTTATAACATATAAGATATAATGAGCGTAGGAAAATGTATAGGACCTAGATGATGAAAACTCTAAAACCGGGGCGCCTGGGTGGCTCAGTTGGTTAAGCGACTGCCTTCGGCTCAGGTCATGATCCTGGAGTCCCGGGATCGAGTCCCGCATCGGGCTCCCTGCTCGGCAGGGAGTCTGCTTCTCCCTCTGACCCTCCTCCCTCTCATGCTCTCTGTATCTCATTCCCTCTGTCTCAAATAAATAAAGAAAGAAAGAAAGAAAGAAAACTCTAAAACCGTAGAGAGAAATCAAACTATAGATGAAATAAAAGCTTACCATTTAGAGATACAATATTTTCCTGGATGGGAAGATCCCATAAATATCAAATGTTGATTCTGACTATCAGTCTGAATTCATGCCTAATAATTAAATGTTTCCAATCCAATTAAAAAAGGGCCCTCAAGTTCATCCTCTATAATAAATATATTTAAAAATGCCAGAATAATCAGCAAAATAAAAATCAGAACAGCCATTCTTAACCCAGGAGACAGAACCACTATTCTCTCAAACTCCAGTCAGAAACCTGGAGTTGTTCAGTGATTCTATACTCCGTCACTTCCCACATCCTCTTTCCACTCACATTTTCCATTCTGCTTAAAAAATAATTTAAAATTTCTACTGTTTCCATTACCACTGCCCCAACTATAAATCAGACCACTGTTTTCTTTCTCTTGCATCTATGCATAGCTTGCTATTAATGTTCTGCACTGATCTTTTTCCCACATAGTAGCCATGGTGATTTAAAAAAGAAGAAGAAAAGAAACAAATCACATCATGTCACTTAAAATTGTACATGGATCCAACACAAATCTTTGGACATAATCTACAGTCTTTACTATGACTTAACAGAAAATTAGCACTCAATATCTATTAGTGGAATTAATAAAGTCCTGTATTATGATCTTGGCTCTGCTTGCCTTTCAAACATCTCTTGCTATGACTTTCAGAATTTTGCCTTATTCATAGTGAATTTTTTCATTTCCTCAATCTATCATTGAGGGTTTTCACTTTGCTAACCCTGTACCTTTTTTAATTTCCTTGTTTAACTTTTGGCTTTAATCTCAGAAATTTCTCATTTCAAAGTGTTTATTCTTGTCTCCACAAATTTGAATTAAATGTGCTTCTGTGTGTTCTCAGTACTTCCAGATCACAGCACATTGTGCATGGTAATTTACTTGTTACTTTGTCTGCTAAGGTTATGAAAATTCCAATGGGCAGATATTGAAGAAAAATAACATATTTTTTATCATGAAACAATATGTTCTTAGAACTTGGGAGTGGCAGAAAAATCTCTATAATTTTGGGGGTCCTAGGTTTGTGTCTAAAACCTGGGAGTTTTACTCACCAAAGGAGTATGGTAAACCTCCAGGAACTAGACCCCCAAAAATGGAGATCAAGGAATTGCCTGAGAAATAATTCAATATAATAATTCTAAAGTTCAGAGAGCTATAAGAGAACACACACAAACAATTTAATGATATCAGAAGAATACTGTAAGAACAAAATGAGAAGTCCCCAGTAGATGAGAAAAAAAACAAACATAAATCCAGAAATTTTGGAGCCGAGGAATTCAATGCCTGAACTGAAATATTAAATAGAGTGTGTCAATCAGACTTAACAAAACAGAGGAAAGAGTCAGTAAGGTTTAAGATAGATCAGTTAAAATTATCCAATCAAGGGAGCAAAAAGAAAAAAAATAATGAAAAGGAATGAAGAAAATCTATGGGACTTATGGTATATCATTATGAGAAACGATGTTAAAGCCCCGGAAGCAGAAGTTTATTTAAAGAAATAATGGCTAAGAACTCCCCAAATCTGTGGAGAGATTTTGACATCCAAGTTTATGAAACTAATAGGAACCCCCCAAATTTCATCCCAAGCATTTTCCCTAAGACACATAATAAGACTATCTAAAAAGCAAAGACAAAAACTGTCTAAAGTCAAAGACAAAAATAATTTTAAAAACAGTGAAGGCAAAAATAATGATAATAATAAAATATAAATAAAAAATAAATTTCTCCTATAGGGATCCTCCAATAAAGCTATCAGTGGATTTATCAGCAAAGATCTCATGGGCCGGGAGAGAGTAGGATGATATATTCAAAGTGCTGAAAGAAAGAAGCTGTGAACCAACAATAACTTTACCAAGCAAAGTTGTTATTTAGAAAAGAAGGTGAGGAGTGTCTGGGTGGCTTAGTTGGTTAAGCATCTGACTCTTGTTTTTGGATCAGATCATGATCTCAGGGTTGTGAGATCAAGCCCCCCATTGGGCTCTGTTCTCAGTGTGGAGTCTACTTGGGATTCTTTCCCTCTTCTTCTCCCTCCCCCTCTGTTCCTCCCCCTGCCCACACTCTCTCTAAAATTAAAAAAAAAGAAAAATGAAATGAAGGTGAAATAAAGATTTCCCAAACAAAAGCTGAGGGAGTTCATTGCCACTAGTCCTTTGTTAAAAGAAGTGCTGAAAGGAGTTCTTGAAACAAATGAAAGATGCTAATCAGTAACATGAAAATATATAACATAACTATAGGTAAATATATAATCAGATTCAGAATGCTCTAATACTCTAATATGGTGATGTTTTAACCACTCAACTGTAGTATAAAGGTTAAAGCATAAAAGTATTAAAAATAGCTACAATAATTAGTGAATCAGGATACACAATATAGAAGATGTAAATTGTGACTTCAAAAACATAAAGATATGGGGAGTAAAATGGAGAGTTTTTTATATACAAAGTTATCAGAATAAAATAGACTATTACATTGTGAGATGTTTTATGTAAGCCTCATGGTAACCATGTAGCAGAGACCTAAGTAAATTCACAAAGATAAAAAGGAAATCAAAACATACCACTACAAAAAGCCATCAGCTCACAAAGGAAAGCAGCAAGAGAAGAAGAAAGGTACATCAGAACTACATAACAGCCAGAAAAAAATTAAAAATGACATTGGTAAGCCCTTACCTATTAATAATTATTCTAAATGTGAATGGATTGAATTCCCCAATCAAAATACATAGAGTGACTAGATGGATAAAGAAAATAAGACCCAACTATATGCTGCCTAGAGGAGACTCACTTTAGCTTTACATACACAGAAAGGCTCAAAGAGAAGAGATGGAAAGAGCTATTTCTTGCAAGTAGAAAAAAAAAAGAGAGCAGAGGTAACTGCTTATATCAGACAAAATAGATTTTAAGTAAAAAATGGGAACTAGAGATAAAGAAGGCCATTATATAATGATAAAGGGGTTGATTAATAAAAAGATTAACAATCATAAATATATATGCACCCAACATTGGAGTATCTAGACATATTAAGCAAATTCTAACAGATCATAAGGGAGTGATAAACTACAATAATAATAGAGAACTTCAATATCCCACTTTCAACAGTGAATAAATCATCCAGACAGAAAATCAACAATACCATGGACTCGAATCATACTTCAGACCAAGTAGACCTAACTGATATTTACAGAACATTTCATCCAGCAGGAGCAGAATACAATTCTTCTCAAGTGCATGCAGAACATCCCTTAGAATAGGTTGTATGATAAGTTACAAAACAAGTCTTAGCAAGTTTAAGAAGACTGAAATCCTACCAAGTATATTTTGTGACCACAATGGTATGCAACTAGAAATCAGTAACAGCAGGGAAGCTGGAAATTTTAGTTATGTGGGAAATTAACATACTGCTGAACAACCAGTGGGCCACAGAAGAAATCAAAAAGGAAACAAAAAATATTTTGAAACAAACAAAAATGGAAACATGACATACCACAGTCTGTGGGATACTGCAAAGCAACTCTAAGAGGGAAGATTATAGTGATAAATGCTTACATAAAGAAAATAGAAAGATCTGGGGCGCCTGGGTGGCTCAGTTGGTTAAGCAACTGCCTTCGGCTCAGGTCATGATCCTGGAGTCCCGGGATCAAGTCCCGCATCGGGCTTCCTGCTCAGCGAGGAGCCTGCTTCTCCCTCTGACCCTCCCCCTTCTCATGTACTCTCTCTCATTCTCGCTCTCTCAAATAAATAAATAAATCTTTTAAAAAAAAATAGAAAGATCTCAAATAGAAAACCCAACTTTTTGTTTCAAGGAATTAGAACAAGAAGAACAAACTCAGCCAAACATTAGCAGAAGGAAGAAAAACAAACGCCAGAGAATAAATAAGCGAGAGACCAGAAAAATAGAAAAAAATCAAAGAAACTACGAAGTGGTTTGAAAATTCGAACAGACCAATAACAAGTAAGGAGATTGAATGAATAATCAAAAACCTCCCAATAAAGACATGCCCAGGATTAAATGATTTTGCTAGTGAATTTTACCAAACATTTAAATAAGAATTAAAATAAATCTTTCTGAAACTTCCAAAAAATTGGAAGAGGAAGGAACACTTTAAAACTCGGTTTATATCAGTATTATTAATACTAAAGCCAGATAAGGACACTACACAAAAAGAAAGCTACAGACCAATATCTCTGATTAATATAGATGCAATAATTTTTAACAAAATATTGGCAAACCAAATTCAACAGCACAATAAAAAGATTGATACACCATAATCAACTGAAATTTATCCCTGGGAAATAAGGGTGGTTCAACATATACAAATCAATAAATGTGATACTCCATATTAATATAATGAAAGATAAAATTGTATAATTATCTCAATAGATGCAGAAGAACATCTATGACAAAAATATATAACATTATTTCATGATAAAAACCCTCAATAAATTTGGTGTAAGAGAAACATACCTTAACATATTGGTCATATGTGACAAGCCCATAGCCAACATCATACTCAATATTGCAAGCTTTGCCTCTAAGATCAGGAACAAGGCAAGGATACTCACTCTCACCATTCCTATTCAGCATACTTCTGGAAGTCCTTGTCAGAGCAGTCAGGCAAGAAAAGAAAATAAAAGGCATCCAATTCAGAGAAGAAGAAATAAAATTGTTTCCGTTCTTAGATGATATGATTTTATAGAGAGAAAATCCTAAAGATTCTATCAAAGAACTGTTAGAACTGATCAACAAATTTAGTAGTTGCAGGGTATAAAATTAATGTATAAATCAGTTGCATTTCCATAAGTTAGCAATGAAATATTTTAAAAAAGACATAAAGAAAACAATCCATGTCAGAGTGGCATAAAAAATAATAAAATACTTAGGAATGCTTAAGTGAGGAAGTGAAAAATATGTACAGTGAAAACTACAAGATTTTGAAGAAATAAATTAAAGAAGAAACAAATGTTCATGGAATGGTAGAATTAATATTGTTAAAATGTATATACTATTCAAAGCAATCTATAGATTCAATTAATCAAAATTAATCAAAATTCTGATGGCATTTTTCACAGAAATACAGGAAAAAAATCCTACAATTTGCATGGAACCACAAAAGATCCAGAATAGCTAAAGTATTCTTGAGAAAGAGCAAAACTGAAGGCATCAAACTTTCTGATTTCAATCTATGCTACAAAGCTATAGTAATAAAAATAGCATGGTACTGGCATAAAAATAGATACATAGACCAATGGAACAGAATTGAATGCCCAGAAATAAATCCTCACATACACGGTCAACTAGTATTTGACAAAGGAGTCAAGAACACTTAATGGGGAAAGGATAGTCTCTTCAATAAATGATGTTGGGAAAATTGGATTATCACGTGCAGAAGAAAAAAATCAGACCCCTATTTTACACCACTCACAAAAATGAATTTGAAATGGATTGAAGACTTAAATATAAGACCTGAAACCATAAAACTTCTAGAAGAAAACAGGAAAAAAAAAATCTCCTTGACTTGGGTCTTGGCAATGACTTTTTTTTTTAAATAGGACCTCCAAAGCACAAGCAACAAAATAAAAAAAAAAAACAAGTCAGACTATATCAAATTAAAAAGTTTCTGAGACAGAAAAGAAACAATCAAGAAATGAAAAGACAACTTACATAATGGGAGAAAATATTTGCAAACTATCTGATAAAGGGTTAATATCCAAAGTATATTAAGTATTTATACAACCCAATAACAAAAAAGCAAACAATTAAAAAATAGGCAGAGGAACTCAATAGACATTTCAAAGAAGACATCCAGATGCTCAACACCACTAATCATCAGGGAATGAGAGTCAAAGCCACAATAAGATATCACCACATACCTGTTAGAATGGCTATCATTAAAAAGACGAGAGGTAACAAGTGTCAGCAAGGTTGTGGAAAAAAGGGAACCCTTGTGCACTGTTGATGAGAATGTAATTTGGTGTATCCACTATGGAAAACACTATGGAGGTTCCTCAAAAAATTACAAATAGAACTACTCTATGATCCAGCATCCTATTTCTGGGTATATAGCCAAAGGAAATAAAGTTAGGGTCTCAAAGAGTTATCTGCACTCCATGTTTATATAGCATTATTCATAATAACAAAGATATGGAAATAACCTAAGTGTTCATCAGTGGATGAATGGAGAGAGAATGTATGGTATAAAAATATATGCACATGAAATGGAATATTACTCAACCATAAGAAAGAAGAAAATTCTGTCATTGTGACAACGTGGATAGATCTTGAGGGCATTCTGCTAAGTGAGATAAGTCAAACAGAAAGTCAAATACAGTTGACCCTGCAACAGTGTGAGGGTTAGGGGTGCTGACCCCCTATACATCTATGTATAACTTTTGACTCCCAAAAACTTAACTACAAATAGCCTACTGTTGACCAGAGGCCTTACTGATAACATAAACAATCTATTAACACATATATTGTAGGATATGTGCATTATATACTGTACTTTTAAACAAGAGAAAAGAAAATGTTATTAAGAAAATCATAAGGAAAGTACATGTACAGTACTGTCTTATATTAAAAAATCTGCATGTAAGTGGACCTACACACTTCAAACCCATGTTGTTCAAAAGTCAACTCTACTGTATAACA
>NW_028011761.1:0-823 GCF_054177405.1 Leptonychotes weddellii
CTGCTCCTGCACACCTCACAGCAATGGGGCGGGGGGGGGGGGAAGAGTCTGGGGTGGGAGAAGCACAGCCCCCTCCAGGGCCTAGTCCTCAACCTTTAGGTGCCAAGCTGCCCCTCATCTGATCCGCTGAGCCGCCCCTATTCAGGGGCACCTAGATCAGGCCGACTGTGTCCTTCAGGGTCCCAGGAGGAAACAGAAGACCCCTGAAATTGAGTAACAGAGGGCAGTCTAACAAAGGGCTACTTCCAAGGTGTGGGCAGGTAGAGGGAATTCAGCGAGGGCTGAAGAGGCTCCCAGTGGGGAACCTAGCAACAGTGGGGAGCTGTTGCCAGCTCTCTGCCCCTCTGCATGGGAAGGAGCGGATGCAGCCTCCAGACAGAGAGCAGGAGGGAGAGGGTGCCAAGGACCTGGGGCCTTTGCTAAAGAAACACAGCCTGGGCCACTATCACCTATGGCCCAGTGGGGACGAAGTGGCAGAATAGACGCCCCAACCTCACTCTCTTTCCTGCCCCCTAGTCTCCTGCTGGTGCCTCCCACTGGCCAGACCCAACCAGAATCCAAGGGAGAACGGCCATTGGCAGAGAGCAGGTGAGAAGAGTGGGCAGGGCACCAGGATGGACAAATGGAAGATTTCTACTGCACTAACTGGACACTCAGCAGATTCTCATGGAAGACAGACACCCATGGACATTAGCACAGGGAATGTCTGTGGAGCAACCCAAGCCATCCTCTTCCCTTATCAAAGGCCCCTGGTTTGGGGGCTAGTATGGGTTTCTAGAAAGGAGAATGAATAACCTTGGAGCATGTGCAAAAGTCCACCAAA
>NW_028011762.1:0-823 GCF_054177405.1 Leptonychotes weddellii
ACTCAATCCTTACAACCACCCTGAGAATGACCTGCTATTGGCCCCATTTGATAGATAAAGAGATGTCCAAAGTAGCTTGCTAAAGATCACAAAGCTCCGACACTTGGTCAACCCAAGTCTTCTGCTTTGAGAATTGTTCTTGTTCCACTATTCCATGTGTGGAAGAAGATCTATTTACACACACACACACACACACACACACATACACGCACGCGCCCAGCCCCCTCCTTCCTTTGAGTCACCCATCTGTTCCCTAGGATACCTTTTTCAGTTATCATGTAATATAGTTTGTGGTATGTTACATGTGATTGGATAGTGCTTTATAATGGTTCTGAAGGCATGTGTGTGCGCACGCACGTGCGTGTGTATGTGTGTGTACACAGTGCATGTTCCCACTCCGACCGCACTGTAAGCTCCAAGAGCATCACTCTGCCTCTTATTTCTTTTTCTTCCCCTACCACATGGCTACTGCATGATTTTGCAAAAACTTAGTGGCACTCAGTCCATGTTGCTGACTGACAGACATCTATTTCAGCCTGCAAGCTCCACAGGGCTAGAGATTGCCATATGAGGTATGTGAGTTAGAAAGGAGGGAGGAACTCACTTTATTTATTTATTTATTTATTTATTTATTTATCTATCTATCTAGTTAATTTTTTTTAACGTTTTATTTATTTTTTTATTCTTATGTTAATCCCCATACATTACATCATTAGTTCTAGATGAAGTGTTCCATGATTCATTGTTCGTGCACAACACCCAGTGCTCCATGCAGAACGTGCCCTCCTCAATACCCACCACCAGGCCAACCCATCCTCCCACC
>NW_028011763.1:0-823 GCF_054177405.1 Leptonychotes weddellii
TGGATCCCAGGGGCTTTGGGTGGGTAGGGGGCTGGAGAGAGCCCCGTGGGACTGAAGCCAAGGGGGCTGGGTTGAGGGCGGGTCTCACTCCTAGGGGAAATATGTAGCACCAGGAAGCAGGAGTAAGGTCTTAAAGAGATTAGGCCAGCCCAGCAAGGGACAAACACTGTGGAGAACTGGGCTAGTCACATTTCTGGCATTTTGCAAATCAGGCTTATTATGTGCAAATTTAATTCAGTCTGTCTCCCAACCTACACAGTAGGACCGAGGCTGCTGAAGTACTTTTCCAATTAGCTCAGGAGCCAGAGTGGTCTGAGAGGACATCTGCCTTTGCATTAGAAATTGCAGGTAGGGAAGGGCACAGGCTTAACAGTATTCACAGGATGTCCATCACTGTACACACCTGGGAAACCAAACCTGGAGGGGGAAGAGAACCTTTGGACATGGCTAGGGAAGGCTGCGAGCTGTTTCCTTTTGGGCAGCACACAAATTAATAACATTGGAATTGTTTCTGCTTTGGATACAACTAATTGAAATGATTGAAATGGAAATGAACATGTGCTTTTGATGATTAGGAGATGAAAAAGAAACAATTACCATGAAGGTTAATAATGGGCAAAATAATTTTTTTTTCTCCTCAACAATACAGATGCTCACGAGAGGAAATGTCCTTGAAAAACTTCTTAATTTTGCAATCCTCCACTGGAGACCCTAGAAAAAACTTCAAATACTTAAGGGCCAGATAAATTCTAAAGAAAACTCACAGAAGTAGTTCAAGTAAGGGGATAGAGCCAAAAACCCAGGTTGTCCCCAAGGTCTGAGT
>NW_028011764.1:0-822 GCF_054177405.1 Leptonychotes weddellii
AATTCGTGGAAAGCAATGAGAATGAAAACATATTGGTCCAAAACCTATGGGATACTGCAAAGGCGGTCCTAAGGGGGAAATACATAGCCATCCATGCCTCACTCAAAAAAACAGAAAAATCCCGAATACACAAATTATCTTTACACCTTAAAGAACTGGAGAATCAACAACAAATTAAGCCTAACCCATGCACAAGAAGGGAAATAATTAAGATTAGAGCAGAGATTGATGAATTAGAAACCAGAAATACAGTAGAACACATCAATGAAACTAGAAGCTGGTTCTTTGACAGAATTAATAAGATCAATAAACCAATGGCCAGACTTATCCAAAAGAAAAGAGAAAGGACCCAAATTAATAAAATTATGAATGAAAGGGGAGAGATCAGGACTAACACCAGGGAAATAGAAACAATTATCAGAAAATATTATCAACAACTATATGCCAATAAATTAAGCAACCTGGAAGAAATGGATGCCTTCCTGGAAACCTATAAACTCTCAAGACTGAAATTGATAACCTGAATAGAACAATAACCAGTAACAAGATTGAAGCAGTGATCAAAAACCTCCCAAAAAACAAGAGTCCAGGACCTAATGGATTCCTTGAGGAATTCTACCAAATATTCAAAGAAGAAATAATACCTATTCTACTGAAGCTGTTTCAAAAAATAGAAACAGAAGGAAAGCTTCCAAACTCATTCTATGAGGCCAGCATTACTTGGATCCCCAAACCAGGCAAAGACCCCATCAAAAAAGAGAATTTCAGACCGATATCCCTGATGAATATGGATGCCAAAATTCTCAACAAGATCCTAGCTAA
>NW_028011765.1:0-822 GCF_054177405.1 Leptonychotes weddellii
ATCAAGGCATTCATTCCCTTAGATGCCAGAAATGTTGGCCCCCGAGTGCTCACAGCTGTGCCTGTCTCTGGGAATTGCCCTTGGCTAAAAAAAAGATATTGCTTCACCCAAGATCATGCCACCTCCCGGGAGGCAACATGAACCTAATGACAGGTCTGCAGAGGCAGAAAAATGTTCCCCTCTTCCCTTCTAGGTTCTTCGGCTGGTCTAATAATTAAATTGGCATAAGGTAGATTAACAGGAGAAAACAAATTTAATTACATACGTATGGGAGCCCCATAAAAATGTGAGACTCAAAGGCAATCAGGCAACTGAGGCTTCATGAGCGAAGGCAAGGGATGGGAGCCTGGGGCTTCAAAGGGGAGAAGAAAATAAAATCTTAAAAAAAAAAAAGTCACAGGAAATGGGTGCCCGGGTGGCTCAGTAGGTTAAGCATCTGCCTTCAGCTCAGGTCATGATCTGGGGGTCCTGGGATTGAGCCTCACCTGCAAAGGGCTTCCTGCTCAGTGGGGAGTACGCTCCTCTCTCACCCTCCACCCCCCACCCCCATTCATGCACACGTAGGCATGCACGCACACCCATGCGTGCACACGCGCTCTCTCTCTCTCTCTCTCAAATAAATAAATAAATCTTTTTTTTTTAAGTCACAGGAAACATTAGGAAGATGGGAAAATTAGGTTATTAGAAATAATGTGAAGCCAGAGATAAGATTAATACACAAAACGCTTACCATGAAAATCCTCTACACTTACTAGATATGGGCCACAATTTGACTCTGAGCGTCCTACCAGCCCATACAAAGAAAGAAACAAGGCCAGCCAT
>NW_028011766.1:0-822 GCF_054177405.1 Leptonychotes weddellii
AGAATGATATTTGAAAGCATTGGTCTCCAAACTTTGTTAATCATACTTTCTGATGACCATTTTTGATAATGCATTCCTGATATAAATGCAGTTATTTAATTTTAAATTATATACATATACTGTTATGCCTTATGTTGATCATAAAACATACATAGCAATGGAAAATTAAAAAGGATGCTGTTTTAAAAACAAGATTTAACTTTATTTTTTTTAACATTAAAAAATTATTTTAATTCCAGTGTAGTTAACATACAGCATTGTATTAGTTTCAGGTCAGTCATTAAGACCTTTTTGTTGTTGATTTTATTTATTTATTTATTTAATTTTATTGTGTTATGTTAGTCACCATACAATACATCATTAGTTTTTGATGTGGTGATCCACGATCCATTGTTTTCGTATAACACCCAGTGCTCCATGCAGTACGTGCCCTCCTTAATACCCATCACCTGGCTAACCAATCCCCCCTCCCTCCTCCCCTCTAAAACCCTGTTTGTTTCTCAGGTCCATAGTCTCTCATGGTCCTTCTGTCCCTCCAATTCCCCTGCCGTCATTTATCCCACCTTCTCCTAGTGTCCTCCATGCTATTTCTTATGTTCCACAAATAAGTGAAACCCTATGATAATTGACTTCTCTGCTTGACTTATTTCATTTAGCATAATCTCCTCCAGTCCCATCCATGTTGATGTAAAATTTGGGTATTCATCCTTTCTGATGGCTGAGTAATATTCCATTGTATATATGGACCACATGTTCTTTATCCATTCATCTGTTGAAGGGCATCTCGGCTCTTTCCACAGTTTGGCTATTGCAGACATTGCT
>NW_028011767.1:0-822 GCF_054177405.1 Leptonychotes weddellii
ATCAGCAAAGGAACAAGAGCTTTGAATGACACACTGGACCAGATGGACCTCATAGATATTTACAGAACATTCCACCCTAAAACAACAGAATACTCATTCTTCTCGAGTGCACATGGAACTTTCTCCAGAATAGACCACATACTGGGTCACAAATCAGGTCTCAACTGATACCAAAAGATTGAGATTATTCCTGCATATTCTCAGACCACAATGCTTTAAAACTGGAACTCAATCACAAGAAAAAATGTGGCAGAAATTCAAACACTTGGAAGCTGAAGACCACTCTGCTCAAGAATGTTTGGATCAACCAGGAAATCAAAGAAGAACTTAAACAATTCATGGAAATCAATGAGAACGAAAACATATCAGTCCAAAACCTATGGGATACTGCAAAGGTGGTCCTAAGGGGGAAATACATAGCCATCCAAGCCTCACTCAAAAAAATAGAAAAATCCTGAATTCACCAACTAACTTCACACCTTAAAGAATTGGAGAAAAATCAACAAATGAAGCCCAAGCCATGCACGAGAAGAGAAATAATTAAGATTAGAGCAGAGATCAATGAATTTAGAAACCAGAAATACAGTAGAGCAGATCAACGAAACTAGAAGCTGGTTCTTTGGAAGAATTAATAAGATCAATAAACCACTGGCCAGACTTATCCAAAAGAAAAGAGAAAGGACCCAAATTAATAAAATTATGAATGAAAGGGGAGAGATCACGACTAACACCAAGGAAACAGAAACAATTATTAGAAATTATTATCAAAAACTTTATGCCAATAAATTAAGCAACCTGGAAGAAATGGATGCCTTCCGGGAA
>NW_028011768.1:0-822 GCF_054177405.1 Leptonychotes weddellii
ATGATGATGGTAGTGGTGGTGAGGATGGTGGTGGTGGTGGTGGTGGTTGTCATAGTCATGGTGGAGATGACAATGATGGTGGTGGTGATGGTGGTTGTCATAGTCATGGTGCAGATGACAATGATGGTGGTGGTGGTGGTGGTGGTTGTCATAGTCATGGTGGAGATGATGGTCGTGGTGGTGATGGTGGTGGTGGTGGCAGTGGTGATGATGAGGAGGAGGAGGAGGAGGATGTAAGTGATGGTGGTGGTGATGATGGTGGTGGTGGGTGGTGGTTGTCATAGTCATGGTGCAGATGACAATGATGGTGGTTGTGGTGGTGGTGGTTGTCATAGTCAAGTTGGAGATGACAATGATGGTGGTGGTGGGTGGTGGTTGTCATAGTCATGGTGCAGATGACAATGATGGTGGTTGTGGTGGTGGGTGGTTGTCATAGTCATGGTGGAGATGACAATGATGGTGGTGGTGATGGTGGTTGTCATAGTCATGGTGGAGATGATGGTCGTGGTGGTGATGGTGGTGGTGGTGGCAGTGGTGATGATGAGGAGGTGGAGGAGGAGGATGTAAGTGATGGTGGTGGTGATGATGGTGGTGGTGGGTGGTGGTTGTCATAGTCATGGTGGAGATGACAATGATGGCGGTATTAACAACTAGAGCATTGAGGGAGCACTTGGACCAGGCAGTGTCCTGGATGCCCAACACTCTCCATCTCATGTCATCTGCACCACCACCCTCTGAGGTGTGCACTCTTAGCGACTCCATTCTGTAGGTGAAGAAAATGAACACACTGAATCACATGGCCCTTGGTCCTGAGCTGGAGCC
>NW_028011769.1:0-822 GCF_054177405.1 Leptonychotes weddellii
GGGCTTACTGTGTGGAAGAGTCAGGCCCCAGCCATGGCCAGGGGGAGAGCCTCCCGGTGCTGCCTTGAGGTCGGCCTGCCTTGTGGCTTGACTACAGAGCAAGACCAGCACTATGCAACTCGACCCCCCAGCCTCGGCTCCTTGTCTATAAAATGGGAGCCATAGCACTCCCATGGGGCTTTGTTACGCTTGTAAGCGGGATCATTTGTGCAAAGCGCTCGGTCCGCCTGGCAGATAGTCCTCACCCGCTCACCGGGAGCATGTTTTCCTGGGGCAGCGGCCTTCTCCAGAGACCCTTGGGAGCCTAGCCCCTCGGCGGGCCTGCCCACAGCTGCCTGGCTGTGCCTGCCTGGTCCTTCTCGAGCTGGGGCTCCAGCTCCCGGCTGCCTCCCCGCCTGCTCAGCCGGCCTTCCTCCCACCTTCCCCACAGCCCCCAGCCCTGCTTTGGGAGCGCCCAGCCACTCCTCGCCTCTCCATCTTAATTAGCTGCTTGTATTAATCTCGCAAGTAACGTGGCAACTTGCAGCCCTGGGTTTTCGGGCTGTGGAATTAATTATTCCCCAAGCGAAGAGCTGTCAGCTCTGGGAGACCAGCCACTCGGAGCCGCCCGACACCACTTAGCAGGGTCCACAGCGTCTGCACGGCAGACCGGGAGGGGCCCCCACTCCTGGCCCCCACTCCTGGCCCGGGCCCTGCTCCGTGTCTCCCCCGCTCCAGGACCCCAGGAGGTAGTGGGGTGCGGGAGCACTGGGGGAGGAGCAGGCCCTGCCTGGGAGCCAGGACTCCTGGGGCCAGAGGAGCTGAAGCCCGGCTGGTCTCCCC
>NW_028011770.1:0-11708 GCF_054177405.1 Leptonychotes weddellii
GCAAAAATGAATTATTGGGACTTCATCAAGATAAAAAGCTTTTGCAAAGCAAAGGAAACAGTCAACAAAACCAAAAGACAACCGACCGAATGGGAGAAGATATTTGCAAATGACATATCAGATAAAGGGCTAGTATCCAAAATCATAAGGTCTTTCTAAAATCAGTTAAACATAGTAGAATTTGTAAGACTAAACGTGTAATAACTAGAAGTAAGAGGAGGACATATTTTCCAAGATGGTTGAGATACTGAACTAACTATAGGCACATTAATAATTTCAAGAACACATCTTAAGTTTCTACTATCTTAACCCATTTCACACAGTTTTGCCTATGCGTTCCAACTGAAATATAGTCAGTTTTTTTTTACCATCTCTGAAATTATTCTTAGGTCAGTAATTCTGTATATGCAAGCCAATTACCTACACTCTGACAATAGATTGAATTGCTGTGTTGACAGTGTTGTAATCAGATACACACTTATTCCCTCTCAACATATTAACCTATTTTAACAAGTTTGATGTGTATGGTGCAGAAATAAAGAGTGCATGTCAAACTGCTACATTGTTTGGGGTTTAGGTGGAGCTTTTTTTCCTAATAATTTAGTAATACACACTCATTGTAGAAAAGTTGGAAAACACAAAAAAGTACAGTTAAAAGTAAATATTATCCATAGTCTCAACATTCAGAGACACTTGCTAGTTGAAACAGTATTTTATGTAGAAGTTTTTATTCTATTTTTCTCACGTAAGCTTATGTCATATGTGTTTCTCGTGTTATAAAAGTTGTTTAAGGAGCGATTTTTATCCTATAGAGCTATATTTTATAATTTGCATTGTGTAGATATGCCATTCCCATACTGTTGGGGAATGAGGTTGTTTACAGTTTTCCACTGTTAGAACAATGCTGTGAAGAACACCTTTGGCACATTTACTGAAAAGATCTTTGAGGCAGATACCTCAATTGTAAGCGGCAAAGTGGAAACACAGTATAGAAAAGAATATTATGCTGAGTAACTCTGATATTGTTATTAAATAAAACAAGGGCACAGTATTTTTGGAAAATAGAAAGGAGAAAGTTGTACACAAAAGGTGTGATTTCACAAATTCTAAAGCAAGTCATGCAAGAAGGTAAATAATGCTAAGGTTGTGCTTTTTGTTTCTCTCACTTCCTTTGCAAAAAAGTCATGTTCCTTTGCAAAAAAGTCATGTTCCTGGTTTGGTTAAATAATAGGATCAACACAGCATACTAATTTACATTAGAAAAGAGCACTTCTGGGTTGTTAATGTTCTAGCTGTTGACAAACCATAAAACATTCCAAGCTGTTTTGTGAGTTAACATGTCCCCACTTAAGTTAACTATGTAGTTACTTACATTGTAACTCATTGTCCTAGTGATACAGCCTGGGGAGACTCCCAGGCTCCAAGTCCGTTTCCAATGGTGCATTCAGGCCCTTCATTTGATGCCATCAGACATGAGATCAGGCCCAGCCACCTCATGTGCGGCCTCCTGACCCAAGTGCTTCAAATCTCTCATACTCTCCATTTTATCTTTTCTTTCCCTTGCCAAGTAATTCATCAGGCTTCCAAGCAGAACAGACAGGAGTTAGGCACTCTTCTACCAAAAAGAAAACCATTTATAACCACCAAACTTCCATCCTTACAATCTCACTCCCTATCATTCCCAGCACCTTTTGAAAATCGTATCTTATTTGTTAAGAAGAGTTAACACCATGTCAGATTTAAAACATGGCTATTTGTATAAACAGTCTAGCAGAAAGAAGAGTATCTTCTTTAAACAGGTAGTTGCAAACTCATTACGTAGGATTTCTCATTCAAAGGAATGCTGCATCCTCATCATGAAAGCAATGTTAGTGTAAGCTGTCAGCTTGGATGTGAACACATTCTGATTATATCGACCGGGCAACAATCGACTGGCTGCTTACAATGTGTCCCACACCTTGCTAGATGTTCCGTGTGTCCAAACACAAGATGCATGGGATATAGACTAGTCTCCTAGTTTCCCAATGCAAATTTTCTGTTAAAGATTGATCCAATTTGAATATGTAACATTTTAGGGATGGAGAGAAAACATTCTAAGAGCTACTTCCTGAATTCAATTTATTAATTTATATATACATATATATAATGGCCTACAATATAAAATGATATCAATTTAGAAATATTTATTTTCCCACCTTACATATCACAAAATTATGGTGTTCAAACCTTTCATGTGTATTTTTTTATGTGTATTTTTGACATCCAAGTTCTCATCATAATTGGAGGCACTTCTTGAGATTCCTAATAGTTTTTTAGGGCACATGCCCTTCTAAGTTGCATGAGACATAATCTTTTTATTTTCTTTGATTTGTAGGTGAAGAATGAAGAATTAGGTTAATTATTTTCCTCCTTTCTTACCACATTGTCATTATCAGACCATACCAGGCCCTTCTCTTGGTTTATTTATTTTCTTCCTTTCTCCTTAATCCCCATTCACATTCTTCTTCCTAGTGGCACCACACTAATGTGTTTGATAGAGGTCCTTAAATATCTGTTTATCCCTGGGAAAGAAGTAGTATTGTGGTCGGTATGTATTTTCAATTCACACAAATGGTGTTGTGCTACACATTTTATTTCTAACATTTGTCAGAGTCTGTTTTCCAGATCCATCCATGCTGCTCTAGAGCATCTGGTGGTTGCTCCCAACTGTTGCTTATATTCCTTTCGATGGCCCACTAAGGTTGCCCGATAAAATATAGGCTAGATGCCCAATTAAACTTGAATTTCAGATAAACAACAAATAATGTTTAGTAATACTTTGATCCCATGCAACATTTGGGACATACTTATACTAAGAAATTATTCATTGCTGGGGTGCCTGGGTGGCTCAGTCACTAAATGTCTGCCTTCAGCTCAGGTCATGATCCCAGGGTCCTGGGATCGAGCCCCGCATCAGGCTCCCTGCTCCGCGGGAAGCCTGCTTCTCCCTCTACCACTCCTCCTGCTTGTGTTCCCTCTCTCCCTGTCTCTCTCTGTCAAATAAACAAATAAAATCTTTAAAAAAAAAGAAGAAATTATTCATTGCTTGTCTGAAACTGAAATGTAACGGGGCCTCCTGTATTCTATCTGCTAAATTTGGCAACCCTCGTCCCCTACCCACTTTACTTATCCTTCTTCCTAGTGATGGACACACAGGCTGCCTCTGTATTATCACTATGGCAAATGACATCACAACAAATGTCCCTATATGTGCTTATAAGGGAGCTGGGAAATATAAAGGTTACTTTCCAAGTGATTACACTAGCTCACACGATCACCAGTAGATCCTTGGTATTACCAATTTTTCCGTTTTCCCTTCAGGTATAAATTGGGTAATATGATATTTTTTAAAGTTTTTAGATTATGCTACCACTGGAATGATATCCCAAGCAGCAAGCAGCAATGATGAGTAATGCCACCTTCACCACACATCAAGTTTCCATGAGGCAGATTTTGCATTCTCTATTTTGTTCCATTGGATAAAATGTCTCTGGGCTCTTTATTTTGTTCCATTGGTTGATTTATCTCCTACGTCACCAATTACTATACTGTCTTAACTAGTGTTGCTTCGTACAAAGAGTCAATATCTAGTAGGGTAAATTCACTAACTTTTTTCTTTTTCAGAAATGTCTTGCCTATTTTGTCCTTCATTCATTCGTATAAATTTTAGCAACCCTGTTGGCATTCTCAGTTTGGAAGAAGACAGACACCTTGAAAAGATTTTGAGTTTCCTCCATATAGGTCTTGCAGATCTTTTGGTAGATTTATTCTACCAGATAATTTAAAGGTATCTTTTGATTATTTTTGCTCTTGTTTATTTTTAAAAATTGTTTTCTAATTTATGCAGAAATGCATTGATTTTCATTAAGTTTGCTCTTGTTTTACCAGTGTGATAAGCAGAATAATGACCCACCCAAAGATATCCACATTCTAATCCCTGGACCCTGCGAATATGATACCTTACATGGCAAAAGGGACTTTGCAGATGTAATTAAAGTTAAGCACCTCAAGATGGGGAAATTACCCTGGATTAGATGTTGAGCCCAACCCAAAATCCATGATTCCTTAAAAGTGAAGAGACTTCCCAACTGTCATGGGAGGAAGATGTAACTACAGAAGGTTTTGAAGGTGGAGGAAGGGGACAAATAGCCAAGGAATAAGTATGGCCTCTAGAAGCTGGAAAACAGATTCTCCTCCAGAGCCTCCAGAAAGAAATAGAGCCCTGCAACTCCTTAATTTTAGCCCAGCGAGACCTGTGTTGGACTTCTAACCTACAGAAATGTAAAGTAATAATAATAATAAAATGTATGCTATCAAGTTTGTGTTAATTTGTTATAGCAGTAGTAGTAAACTAATATAGTCAGCCTTCTTGCTAAAGCTTCATATTGCTTTTAATGTATATATAGATTTTTTATTGTGGCAGTGGTTTGTCT
The DNA here is from genome assembly GCF_054177405.1 of Leptonychotes weddellii. Lineage (NCBI taxonomy): Eukaryota > Metazoa > Chordata > Mammalia > Carnivora > Phocidae > Leptonychotes > Leptonychotes weddellii. The sequence goes on from NW_028011770.1 coordinate 4,473, forward strand.
AATCCTTATGCCTCTATTCATTCTACTGTACTGGCTGGGACCTCCAAAGTTAATAGATGTAGTTGACTTCCTTGGTTTATTTTCGACTATAAGAAAATACCTCTACCATCCCTTTTTATTAAGAAGGATATGCCACCTTTATCAGATTAAGAAAATTCCCTATTGCCCTGGATTTCTTAACTACATTTTTGCTTGGTTTTAATCATAAGTGATTGTTGACTTTTATCACCTTTTGAGATGATCATATGATTTTTTTTTCTTTTTAATAAGTTAAGTAATAAATTCCACTTATAAGTTTTCTTTTTTATTTATTTATTTATTTATTTATTTATTTATTTATTTATTTAACAGAGAGAGAGACAGCAAGAGAGGGAACACCAGCAGGGAGAGTGGAAGAGGGAGAAGCAGACCCCCCGCCGAGCAGGGAGCCCGATGTGGGGCTCGATCCCAGGACCCCGGGATCGTGACCCGAGCTGAAGGCAGACGCTAAACGACTGAGCCATCCAGGCGCCCCCCACTTATAAGTTTTCTTATGCTAAGCCACTCTTTCAATCCTGGAAAAAATCCAACTTAGTCATGGTGTATTATCTTTCTACACATTATTTCATTAGGTTTTCTAATATTTTATTCAAATCTTCACACTCATGTTCATGAATGAGAATGCCTATAATTTTTCTTTCTAAGGTTGTCCTTGGCATTTTTTGTTTTCAAGATTGTACTCATCTCATATGGGTTGGCGACCATTCACTCTTTTTCTGTGCTCTGCAAGATTTTACATAAGATTAGAAAAGTCTTTTCCATTAACTAATGGTATAGTGTATAGCTTCATCTGCAAAGCCATCTGGTTTTTCAGCTTTTGTAAAAATGTTTAAATAATGGTTCATTTATTTCATAATTATGGAACTACTCTGGTTTTCTACTTATTCTTAGTTAATTATTATTTTCCCAGAATTTGTCCATTTTGTCTTTTCAATTCTATTGGCATAATTGCACTTAGTATACTTTGTAATTCCTGCTTTATTGGAAGTTATAGAGCTCTTTTCATTACCACTATTATTTTCTGGTGCCTTCTCTCATTTTTTTTAAAATCAGTCTTGCCAGGATTATTCTAATTTTCTTGTTCTTTCAAAGAACTAACATGTTGATCCTAAATATTGTATTTTTGTTTTCCATTTATTGGTTTTTGCTCTTATCTTTATTCTTGCCTTCTTTCTACTTTCATTGGGTTTGTTCTCTTAAAACTCTAACTTCTTAAGCAGAATTAGCTAATTGTCAGTCTTTCTTGTTTTCCAGGATAGCATTTAAGATGTTAAGTTTCTTGCAAAGTACAACTTTCATTGCACTCTCCAAATTTTTATATAGTGTGTTTCCATTATTGTACAAGTCTAAGTATTTTTTTTTTTACTTCCATGATGGTTTATTCTTTGACCCATGGATTATGTGGTAGAGTGACTTTTAACTTGTAAGTCATGAGGATTTTTATTATTGATGTTGTTGACTTATAATTGCATGCTAACAATTTTATTGGGGTGTATTTTACATACCATAAAATTCACTCATGGTAAGGGTAGAATTCAATGATTTTTTAAAATAAATTTGTAAGGTTGTTAAACATCACTACAATCCCCTTTTGGCACATTTCCAACACCCCAGAAAATATCCCTCATGCCCATCTGCAGTCAAGTTGTAATTGCATTTTGGTCAAAGAATATGATCTGCATGATATGGATTCCTTTGAACTTATTGAAAGTTCCTTTATGGCCTAGATCCACACAGCATAATACTATAGCCACTACACCGTGATTATTTAAATTTAAGTTACTCAAAGATAAATAACATTAAAATGTAGTTCCTCATTCTCACTAGGCATATTTAAAGTGCTCAATAGCTGCATTATTGGACAGCACAGGTCTATAACTTGCCTTTTTTCATCAGTGCAGGAAGTTCTATTGGACACCACCAGCCTAGAAATACTTTCCACCTCTCTTTTTAGTTGGGTCTAATCTGATATCTAATCCATCTACTGAGTGTTTTATTTCTTTAAACACTCCATGCATAGCTTTTCTATGGTCTTTAACAATTTTAATATTGTCTATGCTTGGGGGCCTGAATCTCTTGTTTATTGTATCTGATGATGCTCACTCATGATGGATGTCCCCTGGTTGTTTAGTGGTTTTTTATTATGAATTCAGTGCTTGATTGCAATGTGTGGGAATCCTATGAGCCTAAATCCTATGAGCCTAAAATTTTCTCCAAAAAGGATTTAGTTCTGCTTCTCCTGTCATCTAAAGAGCACCAGTGACAAAGGACCACTTTTGTGCTCCCAAAGTCCCAGACTCTGTGAACTTCCTGGCCACTGGCCCAGAACAACCCCAACCCCTATTGCCTATCACTCCAAGCTCCTAACTTAGCTCATTTTACATCATTTAGAGAAGATGGGAGGTTTGTTATGTATCTCTGCCATCTCTTACCAGCCCAGCCATTTATCAACAAGTGTGTCGTATTATGATTTAGTTTGTTCTACACAGGATACTCCCAGTGCCTAGCCCACCAGACTGCCAAAATTTGCTTTCTATTACTTTTTAAAAACAATTTGAGTAGGAGACCTCTATGAGTAGCCCAAAATAGTACTGATTTAGTTTATTTCAGATTTATGTCTTCCTCAAATCGCATTTTTTTTTCAAAATAAAATAATTGAAGGAGCATCTCACCAAAGACTTCATAAAGATTTGAACAGAAGGCAATTATCTCTTTTGTAAGGGAAAAACATTTCACCTCATATTCAGACTATGACAGGCTTTTTTAACTAAAGGAGAGAGCATAGTCCAGTGGAAATACCTTTGACTTTGAGGCCAGATAGCCCCTAAATGCCATTTCAATACCGTTACTCACGAGCTGTATGTTCTATGCAAGTACCTTAATGTGGGCCTCAGTTTCCCCAACTGCTCACATGAAAATTATAAGCTATGCCTCGCAGAGTTGTGAGGATTAGTGACAAGGAAACAGGCATATAGGACAATTCAATAAAAGGTGGTAAGTCTGCTAGTGAAAATGATGATGAGTGACAAAGCAATGAGGCGTGTATTATCATCCCCTCTTTGGCAGATGGAAACACAGAGGCTTTAAGAAGGTACATTCCAAAAATAATTATGCAGTCAATTCATATGAAGCTTTATACTCTTCAAAGTTGTGAATCATAGTAGGCCTTTGTTGCCAGGAGAGCCACCCGTGGCTCTGGGGTAGACAAGAAGCCATTGTTCGCAGGAGCTGTGAATGGAGCTTGGATGTGTGATCTGAGGGCTCCACACATAGCCCCTCGCGGTGCAGGACAGAGCCAGGGGAGGGAAAAGACAGGGAAGTGCAGCGGGCTTGGTGCAGAAACTCCTAAAGGCCAACATTCCTAAATTTGAACCTGATCTACCAAATCATTAGGAAGGAATACTTGTCAAAGTAAGTGAATAAAGAATAGTTTATTTAATGGTGTGTTCAATATTTATGTGTATGGCTTGTGGGCCTCCATTTGCTCTCTTGCCGGGGCCGCACAAGGGTTAGTGGCAAACCTATCTTTGGGAAAATCTGCTTTGCTCTCCTGTGCAAAGAGAAAAACCCTCTACCCCAGGACATGCGTTACTATTAAATGGTTTGAGTTAGGGAGTCCCAAGGGGATGGCAGCTTGGCTCCACCCCACCTCATCCTGTGGTAAAAATCAGGCACCCTACGTATACAATTCTGCCCAAGGTTTAGGGCTCGGTTTTTTCATTGCAGCCTTACCTACGTGCCTTCCCACCCCAGTTGTACCTAAATCTAACCCACCAAGGTGGATTCAGGCATCCCATTAGATGAGAGGACGTGAGTGCAAATCCCACCGTGTTGGGGGAGCCCCACTTGGGTCCAGTGCCGTAACAAGTCAGTGCACACAACAGTTTACAGGGCTGAGCAGGTGCACCTGTGAGTCTTCTCCTATCTTCCCCAGAAGTGTTCCTTCACCAGTACAAGTCCAGTGACTTCTCCCTAGGCATGAACTACCCGTATCTCTTAACCCCAAACCATTTGCCACCTGGGTTAGTGGTTCTCACACCCAGCTATGAATAGGAATCAACCAGAATATTTTGAACCTACAGATTTTCAAACCCCACCTCCAGAGATTCTGATTCAGTAGGAGGTCTGGGGCAGAAGCAAAGAAATGTTCTGTGGTGGTTGTTCTTTCTGTTGTTGCTAGTACTGTGTGTGTGTGTGTGTGCGTGCGTGCGTGTGCCTGTTTATTAAGCTTACCCAGGTGATTCTGATATAGCCAGTTCTGAGAATCTGGCTTTCCGTCTAAGAATCAGGATTTCAATTTGTGTTTCTTCTTATGTTGTATGCCTTATTTTCCTATGTAAATATTAAGTCCCTGAGGGCAGAAGTTGTGTTCTATGTGTGTGTGTCACTCACTCGGCATCTGGCAGCATGCACTGTGTCTAGCACATACTCTAAAAAACACCTTGAGGTAGAAATGAAACCCAGACATTCCAAGGCAAGAGCAATGAAATTGAGCATTACCACACCCACATGTTAATTCACAAAGTAACTTGTTGCCATTGTTGCTTCTTGGGTTCCTCGTGCTCCAGTGTCATGGCGTCGAAAGCCTTTGAACTCTGCGGCCATCCCAAGACTTGCAGCACATTGGCAGCTTCAAGCCCAACCTCTCCAACAGCTCTTTGTTTTGTTTGCTTGTTGAGCTGAGTTTAAATCCAAATTCAACTGTGAATCATTAAAAAGGGGATTTTTCTTAAAACCAATGATTTGTCTTTTGGACAACTGGCAGCCCCGGCCCCTGCTTGAGCCTCATTAATTTCAGCGAGAGTTACTAGGGACAGAGGAAAGCCAGCTGGGGCTGCCAGCTTTTAACTCCTGCTCAGGGGGCTTAAAGAGGTAGTCCCAAGGTTCCTGCAGCCATGTCCTTCTTTAAAATCAATTAAAAAGAGCAAAAAGTGAAAAACCCATTGTAGGAAAAAATATCGTCTAGGTGATCTCACTTTTTGCATGGGTAGCTTTGCTTTTCCCCAGGCATGTGGGCAACAATATCCCCACCTGAATCTGATCTAGGGGAATGACTTGAGACATTCACTTAGGTGAGAACCTTTTGTTAACCAGAAAATTGGTCCCTTTGCCTCCCTGTTTATATATATATATATATATATATATATATATATACACACACATAAGTATGCTTTACTTTCCCTATTTTTTTCTTAAATGGTACTTATGCAGACACCTTATTGATGTTTTATTCATGTGGACAAACTGCTTCCATTATGTGAATGTACAATAGCTGGAAGTCAATGGGAGTCATACAGCTAAAGCTCTATGCAAAGCTTTAAAAATTGCAGGACCAATAATAACAACTTATGAGTCTGCCAGTGTTGAGATGGAGTTGGGCAAACTTTCTACTTCAACGTACAACGTACGTATTCATCTTCAAACCCTCAAAGAAGACTCATCACCATCTGTTTCTGTAAACAGGCTGAACCTATGGTCCGCTCAGGATAACAGCATAAAGTCTTCATCTTTTCCTGCCCTGCATATCAGGAAAGGCAAGTAAAAGTGGCCACCTGTGTACCAGGAACACCTGCTATGCACCAGGGACCACAGTGGCCACTGAGGGACATGGAGCTAGTCAGTCAAGACTCTTACCTTCGAAGGACCCCATCTTGGAAGAGGCACTCATCTCCTTCACCCTGTACAATCTCAGAAGAGAAGACAACGGACACAGGTCACAAGGGTAAAAGATTCATAGCTGCAACATGAGAACTACATAATAACCCCACAAAAAATCTTCCCAACTATTTGGGAAAGAGGAAGCAAGGGATGTTCACCTGCAAGTGTAAGGAAAGATGGAAAGCTACAGGATGGAGAAAATAATTCTAATTTGTAAGGAATGAAATGATAGGAGTTTGAAGGATCATAAAAGCAAATTCGATATGTTTACTCAAGACACATATGTATATACTTAGCTGATTGTCTATGCAAATAAATTAGCTTAAATAAACAATAACCCTCTCTTTGAAAAATTATAATAGCTACTAGATCTAAAATCTCTGTTACCCATCCCTAATCCACCCTGGCCAACCAGCCCCGATAGTGTCAGCCCAGCCACCCAGCCTCGACACTCATGTCCCTGCCTTGCCCCAGAATTCTGCTCAAAGTCCCCCTTACGGTTGCTATCCGTAAGCCTATGCAGTAAGTCCAATGTCTCACATTCCTTCATTCCCTCTGAACACAAGCAAACAAATACATATTGATTGGTTAGTTATTTTCATGCAGCTACATTGATTTTTAACTTGTTTAATTTTCTTTTTCTATGCTTATGTCTTTTTTATGTGCATCAAGTATCCATACATCAAGCATCAGGTTGTTAGATCTTCAAGAGCAGAAACAATATGTTATGCTTCTTTTCTATCTCTCCCGAAGTACTAAATTGTTGTTAGTGGGCTAAAGGAGAGATTAATTCAAGGTTAGAAAATAAACCTAGTAAGAGGATTAATTATAGAGGTGGGGAAGATGGGTCAGTTAGTAACTGCACATTGGCTTATGAAACCTGATTATGTGCAAAATGGTGACAACATATTTTTTATTAAGTTGTACAAGGAGTAAAGAAAGAGAAATGAAGATCCCAGGCAAACCACCCCCCCCCCACACACACACACACACTTTAGAATTAAGCTTTATTTTTTATTTTTTTTTAAAGATTTTTTATTTATTTATCTGAGAGAGAGAATGGGAGACAGAGAACATGAGAGGGGGAGGATCAGAGGGAGAAGCAGACTCCCCGCTGAGCAGGGAGTCTGATGCGGGACTCGATCCCGGGACTCCAGGATCATGACCTGAGCCGAAGGCAGTCGCTTAACCAACTGAGCCACCCAGGCGCCCCTAAGCTTTATTTTTTTGTTGTTTTTTTTGAGTTTTTTTTAATTGTGTTAATCACCATACATTACATCATTAGTTTTTTGTTTTTTTGTTTTTTTGTTTTTAAATCTTAAGGTTTTATTCCAGTATAATTTTTTTTTATTCTTATGTTAATCCCCATACATTACATCATTAGTTTTAGATGAAGTGTTCCATGATTCATTGTTTGTGCATAACACCCAGTGCTCCATGCAGAATGTGCCCTCCTCAATACCCACCACCAGGCTAACCCATCCTCCCACCCCCCTCCCTCTAGAACCCTGTTAGTTTTTCAGAGTCCATCGTCTCTCA
>NW_028011771.1:0-822 GCF_054177405.1 Leptonychotes weddellii
GAAGATGAGCGGGCATCAGAAAATTCCCTTGTGCACCTTCAAAAAGACGCTTCTCCAGACGTTCCCCCGAAGAGCCTGCTAGAGCATCCAGGACACAGAAAAGGGGCACTTAGGCCCCCTCTGAACCCTCCATGAATATCTACCCCTTCAGTGTTGCCAGGGAATGCATCAGGACATCATTTTCACTAAATCGACCCCAAAGCCAGGCTATCCGAAAGGCCAGTGCAAAAGCCTATGCTTTACTCTCAGCCCATGCCCAGCTGCACTGTCCAGCCAAGCTGCCAGGTAAGGCGACAACAGACGTGGCAGGTGGTAACGACCTAGAGTCAAGAGCAGCACCGTCGCTGCCCAATCAGGCAAGGGTCGGTTAGAGCAGAAGAGTGAGCTCCCTCCTTTGTTCCCACAGGTAGCTGGAGAAAAATGGAATCCCTGCCTCCTTCCAGGTGGGCGATGGGCGGAGCTGTCTGGGTTGTGCCCGGGTCCCTCTTCCAGCAGCTGCGGGCTGGGGAGTCCCCTGAGCACCTCCCACGTTGGCTGACTCCTCCAACAAGTCCACCCAGGAGAGAGCTCCTTGGCCTTGTTGCCCTCCTGCATGAGTTTTGATTATTTGCTGACGACATGGGGAGGTAGGCCGTTGGAAGTTACGCAAAAGAATCAGGAAGCGGAAAAACGAGGCCCGTGCATGATCCCACCGTCCCGCGGTGACGACTATGAACGCAGGAGCGTATTCTCTCCCGGCCTTTATGGCTGCACATTGTCCTGCCGTGGCTGAGATCCTACACCTCCGAATGATAGCTACCATTTTCTTGTCTGCTTTTCCCC
>NW_028011772.1:0-822 GCF_054177405.1 Leptonychotes weddellii
CCCCATTTTACAGCTGGGGCGCAGGACGGTGACCCCAGGTCAAGTGCGGGCAAACAGATGCCAGCCACCGTGCTCTGAGCCACTGCAGGGCCTGGCGGGAGCCGGCACAGGCAAGTGCGCAGGTGACCCCTCCCAGCCCTGCTGCCCGTCCCCGGGTCCCAGGCTGGTGGCTGCGCCTGATCCATCTTCTTTTTTTTTTTTTTAAGATTTTATTTATTTATTTGACAGAGAGAGACACAGCGAGAGAGGGAACACAAGCAGGGGGAGCGGGAGAGGGAGAAGCAGGCTTCCCGCGGAGCAGGGAGCCCGATGTGGGGCTCGATCCCAGGACCCTCGGATCATGACCCGAGCCGAAGGCAGCTGCTTAACGACTGAGCCACCCAGGCGCCCCCTGATCCATCTTCTTACCCCGATCTCTGTCCCTCTGGAGCTCAGAGCCCCAGAACCTGCCAGGGGGAGATTTGCCCACCATCTTGCTGCCCTTCTCCCCACGATAATGAACAGACAGTTCTGTGTCATCAGTGATGGGGACACATGATCATCAAGCTGGTGTCACCACATCTTGGTCGTGAGTTGGCAACTTGCATTCTCGGGGAACAATATGCACTCATGCAGAACATAAACATATGCTAATGATGGGTAATTACACTCCATATTTATAGATTTACCAAAATATGTAAAACCCCCTCTGACAATCATACACCTACAGTCACATCACGATTTAATAACCGCACAGGAGGCTCCTGGCCGGCATCGCAACGTAAGCTGGGGCACCCGGTGTGGGACGAAACGTGCAGCCCAGCCCTGCTGGGGGGGCCTCGC